>NC_023754.2:6179223-6200959 GCF_000499845.2 Phaseolus vulgaris
TGAGGAAGTTGCTGCAAATGCCATAGTTGCCTATCAAAGTCCAGAATACCGTGGAGAACCAATGTCTATGTTTGAGAGGCAAGTGCTGTACCGTCTTGATGTCATGTCTGCAGAACAAAGGGCACACTTTGAGGCTACTCATGCAAGGTTCCAACACCTTGATCATCAGATTGAAGGAGTTCAGACACAGCTTGCAGAGCTTTACTACAAGGATCAGTAGTTTTTCTGCTTTTAATGCTTTCTTTATCAGTTTTCAAGTTTATGTAATGTTGAACAATTTGGTTTTCTGGTTCTGAACTATTATGGTTATAATTTCTGCTGTATACCCCTGTTTTCCCTATGCTTATATGTTGTTTGATGAATCCAAAGGGGGAGAAAAATAGCTCACCATGCTAGGTGATGCTAGCTGAAACAGGGAGTTGATTCTGCACCTTTAAACAAATTCTGCATGGTATGCAATATTGCTGTTTTCTGGTTTAAAGTCTGGTGCAGTGCAGGTACTTAAAGCAACAATGCTATGAGGTTAGCTATGGGGATTTGTCTCCATCAAACAGGGGGAGATTGTTGAAGATGGTTGCTGCCCCTTCAAGATTGTGTTTGATGAAGACTTGTATGCTGTGTTTGATGAAGACATTTATGTCTTTTCATGTATTTTTGCTTTGCTTTAAGTATGTCTTAGTTAGTGCTTAGAGGTTGTCTAAGAGTAGCTTTTTGCTGAGTAACTCACCTCATAACCACTGGCCATGTGTTAAGAACAAGCATAAGTTTTCTTAAACTGTTTTTCACATGTTTTACACAAAAACACGTTTTACTGCATAAAAATAAATCTGTTCTTTTCTAAATAAACAGATTCATTTTCTTCACTGATGCCTTGGCTAAAAGTCTTGTAAAAATTTGATTTTGTGCATCAGGTTTTTTTGACTGAGTCTTCTTCTTTTCAAAACGACTGAGTTTCAAATAGTTAAACTTCCTCTGTTTTCGTTTTGAAAATAAATCTGTTCATCTGTAAATGAATAGATTCTTTTTTGCCTCTGGTGCCATATCATACTTAAACGTTTTTCAGTTTTATCTCAGCACCAGAATGGTTGACTAAGTCTCCTCACTTAACAGATTCTCTAACTGCTTTTGAAAATAAATCAGTTTATTTTATTTTCAATCTGTTCATTTTATAACAGCTTTAACTGTTTTTCAAAATTCTGTTATAAGCTGGCTTTCTATAAAATGCAAACTTGTTTCTGAGCTTAAAAACGATTCAAACAGTTTATACTTTTGCAAAAAACAAGTTTTGACAGTAGAGAGTTAAGTGTTTTCAAGGATTAGCATTTGTTCTTCAAAGATTTCAAAAATCAAAAAGTGCTTGTTCTTGGTTTGGTTCCAAAAGCTTGGTCTGAGGTGCAGCTACTGTTCTAGCAATCCTGCCTACTGGTTTAAGGCTGATCTTTGTTACCTCAATCAGGTGTAGTCGTTTCACTTCTTATTACTTGTAATAGTTTGGTTGAATCCTCTTCTTGATAGGTGTGTTCTTGGAGAGTGGATGTGTGTGTATGAGTGCTGAAATAGGTTTTTTCAGCAAGAGTACCTAAGTTCTTGTAGGTTTCAAGAACAGTGGGAAGTGTACTTGATTGTACTGTGTGTTAGTGAATTCCACCTGTTGTTGGTGAAGACTGGATGTAGCTCAGGTTGAGTGAACCAGTATAATTGCTTGTGTTCATTCTCTCTCTCTCTCTGCAATTTCGTTTCTGCATAATTGATAAAACAGCAAAGAAATAAATCTGTTCAATTGAAAATAAATCTGTTCTTTCTGGGCACAGTGCATACTGTTCTTGATTTCTGAAAAAGCTGTTTTAATCTGATAAGAACATATAAAATCTGCTAAAAGCCACTGGAACAGATTGACTGTGATAGGTTGCTCAAGAAAACTGTCAACGTCATTAATTGAACCTTAAACAATTGCTTAAAATTAAAACTTGTTGTTCTGTGATTAAGTGTTCTTAATTTCTGGAAAATTGCTTAACATTAAGAAGAACATTCATAGTCTGTTAAAAGCCACTGAAACAGCTTGTTTGCAAAGATCACTCAATTAATTAGCATGCTATCAATTGAACCTTAATCACTTGCTTGAAATTGAAGCTTGCAGTTTTGTGTTTCACTGTTTTTCAAATCTGATATTTGTGTGTGTGCTGCTGGAAATTTTCACTGCATAATCTTGCTGAATTAAAAGCTTTTCAAACAAAAACAGTGCTGAAATAAATCTGTTCATTTTCACATAAATCGATTTATTTTCTGTAAAACTGGGTTAAACACTGTTTCTGTGAAGAAGTTTTAAAAGGTCAATTCACCCCCCCCCCTCTTGAACTTTGGCACTATTAAACCCAACAGGTCCAACTTATATGCATTGTTGTTGACGCGCTTGAGAACTTGGAAAGGTCCATCACCTCGGGGACTTAGTTTGGACTTCCTTTGATTTGGAAATCTATCTTTGCGAAGGTGAAGCCAAACTAAGTCTCCTTCCTCAAAAATTATTTCTCTCTTCCCTTTGTTGTTGTATTTTGTGTACTTCTCATTTTGTTGTTGTATTTGAATTTTAATCTTCTCATGCATTTTCTTGATAAAATCAGCTTTGAGTACTCCTTCCTTATGCACAAAATCTTGTGGATTAGGAAGGGGTATCAAGTCCATGGGCGTGAGAGGATTAAAACCATATACTACCTCAAAAGGAGAAGCATTAGTAGTCTTGTGAACTACTCTATTGTAAGCAAATTCAATGTGGGGAAGGTACTCATCCCAAGATTTGTGGCTACCCTTCATGATAGCCCTAAGCATAGTTCCAAGAGATCGATTGACTACTTCGGTTTGCCCATCCGTTTGGGGATGACAAGAAGTTGAAAATTGTAGTCTTGTTCCAAGTTTACCCCAAAGAGTTTTCCAAAAGTGGCTTATAAACTTGGGATCTCTATCGGACACTATACTTCGAGGGAGACCATGGAGTCTCACCACTTCTCTAAAGAAGAGTTTAGAAATATTTTGAGCATCATCCACTTTGTGGCATGGAATAAAGTGGGACATTTTGCTAAAACGGTCCACTACCACAAAGATAGAGTCATGGCCTCTTGCAGTCCTAGGAAGTCCTAAAATGAAATCCATGCTAATGTCTTCCCAAGGAGCATTTGCAATCGGCAAAGGAGTGTAGAGTCCATGCGGCATTGTTCTAGACTTTGCTTTTAAACATGAGATACATCTAGAACAATGTCGTTGGACATCTTTCCTCATGTGTGGCCAACAAAATTTTGCTTTTAAAAGATCTAGAGTCTTATCAACTCCAAAATGGCCCATGAGTCCCCCTTCATGTGATTCTTTGACAAGGAGCTTTCTATGTGTTCCTTGGGGAATGCAAAGTTTTCCTTCTTTAAAAAGATATCCCTCGGACACATAGTAACCTCCTTGTGCTCTATGTAGACATTGAGCATAGATGGATGAAAGTTCTTGGTCTTCTTGGTAAAGCTCTCTTATGTGGTCAAATCCAAGAATTTGGGCACCTAGTTTTGAAAAGAGTGTGTGCCGTCTAGAAAGAGCATCGGCCACTATATTGGTGCTCCCTTTCTTGTATTTGATTACATAAGGAAATTGTTCAAGAAATTCCATCCATTTAGCATGTCTCTTGTTGAGCTTGTGTTGGCCCTTTAAATATTTTAAAGACTCGTGATCACTATGGATAACAAATTCTTTGGACACAAGGTAGTGTTCCCAAGTCTTTAGGGCTCGCACAAGAGCATAGAGCTCTTTGTCATAGGTGGGGTAGTTGAGGGTGGCACCATGGAGTTTTTCACTAAAATAAGCAATAGGGTGTCCACCTTGCAACAAAACCGCACCTATGCCTACCCCCGATGCATCACACTCTATCTCAAAAGTTTTGGAAAAATTTGGAAGAGATAGAATGGGTGCATTGGTGAGTTGAGCTTTGAGCCTTTGAAAGGCTTGCTCATGCTTTTCAGTCCAACAAAATGCAACATCTTTTTTCACAAGTTCATTCAAAGGAGAAGCTAGACTAGAAAAATTAGGTACAAACCTTCTATAGAAGCTAGCTAACCCATGAAAACTTCTTACATCACTTACATTTTGTGGAGTTGGCCACTCGCGGATGGCTTTGATTTTCTCGGGATCTACATGCACCCCCTTTTTGTTAACTATGAAACCTAAGAAAACTACACTATCTACACAAAAGGTACATTTATCCCTATTGGCAAAAAGACTATTTTTCCTAAGAACTAGAAGAACTTCCCTAAGGTGACTTAGATGGTCTTCTAGGCTTTTACTATAGACTAAGATATCATCAAAGTAAACTACTACATATTTACCTATACAATCCCTCAAGGTGTGATTCATAAGCCTCATGAATGTGCTTGGAGCATTAGTAAGCCCAAAGGGCATCACCAACCACTCGTATAATCCAAATTTGGTCTTAAAAGCGGTTTTCCACTCATCACCCTCCTTGATTCGAATTTGGTGATATCCACTTTTAAGGTCAATCTTGGAGAATAGAGTTGACCCATGCAATTCATCAAGCATATCATCAAGCCTCGGGATTGGATGCCTATACTTGATGGTGATGTTGTTGATTGCTCTACAATCACAACACATACGCCATTTTCCATCTTTTTTTGGCACCAACAAGACAGGTACAGCACAAGGGCTTAGGCTCTTTTGAACCCAACCCTTCTCCAACAAGTCTTGAACTTGTGATTCTATCTCCTTTGTTTCCTCGGGGTTGGTTCTATAAGCAGGCCTATTTGGTAGGCTTGCCCCCGGTATAAAGTCAATTTGATGTTCTATCCCCCTAAGAGGAGGAAGCCCAATGGGTCCTTCTTGGGAGAATAGATCTTCAAATTCACTCAAAAGATTTTCTACTTGAGGAGGTAAAACCATGAGTTCACTACTTGTGGCAGTGCATGTAAGTGCTCCTTTACAAAAGATAAGGCTTGGTTGTTCAACAAGAAGCAAGTTTTCAAAAACATTTTCAAGAGGTTTTTCTTGTTGACCAACCTTGTGGGAAGGAACACTCTTCTCCCACGCCTTTCTATCCCTAAGGATTTTCTCTTTTTCTAGCTCTCTTTTTTTTTTTTTTTTTCCTCATCCCTCTTTTGTTTCATTTGTATTTGGTCTTTCACCACTTGAGAATGTGGTAAAGGACTAAGTACAAACTTCTTATATTTATGGGTGAAGGAAATCTCGTTAGTGAGACCATCATGCAAGGTTTTCTTATCAAATTGCCATGGCCTCCCTAATAAGATATGGCAAGCTTCCATAGGCACTACATCACATAAAACTTTGTCTTTGTAGTTCCCTATGGAAAACTTGATTTCCACTTGCTTGTCTACATGTAGTTCCCCATTTTCATTAAGCCATTGAAGTTTGTAAGGTTTTGGGTGAGGAACTACTTGTAGCTTAAGCTTTTCAACCATCCTAGCACTACAACAATTACAACTAGATCCACTATCCACAATGAGGGAACATATATTTTCTAAAACATTGCATCTTGTATGAAAGATGTTCTCCCTTTGTGTTTCCATGGATGTGCTAGGGTGATTGTTGAGGGTTCTCCTAATCATAAGCAATTCTCCCTCTAGTGGAGCTACCCTCTCATCCTCTCCCCCTTCCTCTTTCTCACTAGGCTCATCCTCGCCACTAGTGTACTCGTCTACACCTTTTAAAAACAAAGTCCTTTGGTTTGGACATTGTGCTTGCACATGCCCCCTACCATAGCACTTAAAACACTTGACATCTCTAGCTCGGATGGGTGGGGTTGAGGTTTCTTTGGTGAAGGGCTTGGTAGGCTCTTTTGGTTTTTCCTTGGATGTACTACCCTCCCTTCTAAACTCTTTCTTGGGATAAAAGCTAGAATAGGGGCTCACCTTTTGACTTGAGGTTTTGCGCAAGTTTTGTTGCTCAACTTTAATGCAAAGTTGAACCAAATCATTCAAGTCTTGATAAGGTAAGAGCTCTACTCTATCTCTTATCTCAAGTGATAGGCCGCTAAGGAACCTAGCTATGGTGGTTTCCTCTTCCTCTCTAATAGAGGCTCTCATCATATAGAGCTCCATCTTTTGTCTATACTCCTCTACGCTCATATTTCTTTGTTGGAGTCTTTGGAGCTTGTCCATCAACTCCCTATGGTAGTAAGAGGGTATATGTCGACGTCTTAGGGCTCCCCTAAGGTCATTCCAATATGTAATGGAAGGTTCCCTATGAAGACGTCTATCTCTTTCAAGAGAGGTCCACCAATACATGGCATTCCCTTGGAAACTGAGGGTGGCTAAGGGTACTTTTCGTTCCTCACTTACCCTATGGCAAGCAAAAAGTTGCTCTACCTTCATCTCCCAATCTAGATATACTTCTACATTTTCCTTTCCATGAAAATGAGGTAGGTCTACTCTTGTTTCCCTTGGCACCTCTTGTTCCCTTTGCCTAGTTCTTCTAGGGGGTGGTTGGTAATAATCATTGATTCTACGGCTTCCCTCCCCTAGAGACTCAATACTTTGAGAATGGGATGCATGAGTTTTTTTTTATTTTTGTGATTTTTGTGACTTCTCTTCTTGAGCTTTAGCCAACTCATTGATTTTGTTCTTATTCTCCAATTGTCTAAAAGATATCAATTGTACCGCTTGGGATACTTCTTTTAAAAGAGTTTTCAAAGATTTTACTTCACTTTCTATAGACTTTGGAGAGTGAGAAGAAGAAGACATGGCTAAAACTTTGTGTATATAGGTGTTTTACTTGGAGAAAGTTTAGGAAAGTTAGAGAAGGGAGTTTTCCAGGTAAGGGAGGTGAGTCACAATGGACTACTTAAGTACCAAGCCTTTTCCTTGCCAAAAACATTCCTCCAATGACTTCACACAAAATTTTCTCTTAGTAATACACTTAGAACACAAGAAGTTGAGAAATCAAAAAGCAAGAAAACTATGTAAACTAAATATGCAGCAAAGCTAGTCGGTATAGCACAAAATTAAACAATACTAAGCATGCAAAACGTTTCTACCGAAAAAAAAGAAAAACAAGTTCAAACAAGCAACAAATTACTAAGCAAAATTACTATGCTATTCGGCCCTAGGTGAGGCTTCTTGGACACTTTGAGCCCTTGAAGACACACTCACCGTCTAAAACGTAATTTAAAAGAGGTAATTAACAATAAACCAAGTTGTAAAGGAGATAAGAAAACCCCCTTTGTTGTTCCTCTTTTTGGTTAGTGCACTTTCTTTGTTGTCTTGATTGTTGATCTTCTAGGTGTTTGTAGTGTTTGTTTCAAGAAGCTTGTTTCGCCTTAGCTTTGACTCCTCCTTAGAAAGTTGGCTTTAATTCTCCAATTTCCAGCACCTATTCACAAGGGCTTAACCTTAAACCAAGT
The DNA here is from genome assembly GCF_000499845.2 of Phaseolus vulgaris. NCBI lineage: Eukaryota > Viridiplantae > Streptophyta > Magnoliopsida > Fabales > Fabaceae > Phaseolus > Phaseolus vulgaris. The sequence goes on from NC_023754.2 coordinate 6,186,623, forward strand.
CAATTTCCATGCACATAAGCACCAAGAGAGAATTAAATTCCAGCACCCAAAAAGAGAGGTCAAGGAACAAAAGCAAGAAACAAATTTAATTGAAAGAAAACAGTACCACCAAAAGGATTTATAATATGACAACTTAGAAAGAGATTCAAGAAATTAAAGCAAACAATTAAAGGTACTCAATAAAAGTTGGCACACAAAAGGAATTCCTAAAGAAAAGCACTAGATTAGATGACCAAATAAAAAAAAAACAGCACCACTGGAAAATGTTGTGGGCCAGAAAACGTGTTTGTTCCCCGATTTATGCTGAGCTGTAATTGTAAAATTTGTTTCTGAAATTTGGATGCAAGAAAATTCAGGATCTTATCTAAATTTTGGCTTTGGAATCACCTAAAACGCATGCACCATTTTTTTTTAATAATTTTTGCAAATCTGGTGTGCAGTTAGGCCAGCTGGAGCGCTCAAGATTTGCACTCTGATTTTGTAAGATTTATCATTTTTTTTCTGTTGCTTCTTTTGACCCCATTCTTTTTTTGTCTTTTCTATAACACTTTAAACTTGCATTTTCCAGAAAATCAGAATTTTCCTATGGGTGGAAATATTTTTTTAAACAAAACAGCCCAGAACAGAGAGATGATACAGGGGAAATCTGGAAAACTGGAAGAAAACAGCAAGGTAACCAAAATTAACACAATGGAAATGTAAGAATGGAAATTGTGTAAGAACTAAGACACAATTATGAACTCAAACTAAAAATAAAAAGCACCAAAGGATCAAAATAACAGCAGATTAAAGCAATATAAAGAGACCCAAAACAAGAAACAATCAAGCCAAAAAATAGGACTACTAAGAATTGATGACAATTATGGATTCACATGACTTGACACAACATTTATAGATTCAGAAAATAAAGACTCAAAGCATAAAATGGAGCAATTATAAGAAAGCAATAAGGACTCAATTTCCTAAAAGAAAAACAGCCACACAATGGTGTAAGGAATCCTATCACAAGCTGCACAGAATTTGTTCAAGATCAATTGAACAATTGTGCTTTGGTTGGATCTTCCATAAGCACACCAAGAACAATTTAAAATATAAAAACAGCAAGACAAGTAAGGAATTGAAATGACAAAGATGAAATAAAGAAGAACTGAAATTAAAAGACCAAGCTACTCATCTTGAAGAACCAAAAGCTCATGATACCAAATGATGGCATTTTCATGTGTTCTTCTTGAATCAAAGTAGTAAAAGGGATGCGGAAGCAATGGGTGAGTGAAACAAAGCCCTCCTAGGAGTTGTGTTGGCTTTGAAGGTGCATGAGGAGTGTGATGTTTGAGTGGTTCGGCCAGCTCAAGGGAGAAAGGTGAGAGGATTGAAGTTTATAGCCTAGATTTCTAGGAGAAGTAAAGCTAGTGCACAAAATGGGCAGCATAACAATACTCAATTAAACTTGTCAAATACAATGAGTTAGCCTTCCTATTTATAGGCTAGTTTGGGACGTAAATGATAAGCTACATTACAAGGAAAAGAAAACCAAAATTAAATCTAAATTCTAGGGTGCAATGACCGGCCATACACAACCCTAGTTTCTAGAAGGTTTCCATCCAAAATGCTTCCTACACTACACAGTTTACTACTTGTGTATTTAGCTTCAAAGAAGTATAAAAAGACTTCAACAGACGACGAGATGCCGAAATGAGCACACAAAATAATAAAAGCACGAATGAATGCCCAGCTATTAGGGTGTAGTTGGGCAGGGACGACATTAAGCTCGGTCAAAAGCTCTTTTTCAAAGATGGATAAAGAGAGACGTAGGAGAACCTTTTTGAAAAACGTTGCATAGAAAAACAAAATGGACCACTAGGGTTCGAAGACTCGTCACAATAAGAGGTTTCTTTTAAAAGGTGTTTTTTGGCCCAGGGCAACATAACACTGTAATCCATTGCAGAAAACAGCTAGAACACAAGCACAAACACAAACAAGATACAAGCATTGTTTAGGGCTGGCAGAGAAAGCGAATCGAAAGAAAATTCCAATTCAGACAATGTAATCGGTAAGATGAATTAATATTCGACGGTAGAGATCAATGGAGGGAAAATACATGGTGTTATAAGCTGATTGGGAAGAGAAGTGTGAAGGAAGCTTTTTGGTGTAAAGGAGGTTCGAGAGAGCAAGAGTTTCTGAAGTATAAAGGTTACGTGAAGAGTAAGAGGAGAGAAATGGGTTTTTAGTGTTTAAAGAGGGGAATGAAGAAACGGTGCTTCCTGGTCGTTGATGCACATGCCACGTGGACGCCTCAGATTTAATGTGGTGAGTTGTCTCGTCAGGAAGGGCTTCGGCAACCGCGCCCCCACCTACCCGCTGGGGAAAACATCATGTCAGCCGCCAAATGCTTGTAAGCCTCTTCTCCTAGTGAAGCTCGGCTCGAGCCTGGGAGACTTGTGTACTGGATAGGAGTACTCGGGACCTCGGTCCAAGCACTTTGCTATGGTCAGCTCGGTTTTTGCCCAAACGCTGGTAAGACAGCTCAAAAAAGATAGCTAAAATAGAAGGAATATTTTGTTTGTTTATAACACATATGCTAATTAAATACAAATAAAAGTTGTTGAGAATAATGTTTTTAGCACCGGAGAATAATGGTGCACATAATATTTTCCTGTTGTTAGCACCCGAAGATAAGAGGTGCACATGAATAGGTGGTTTTTCTATTATGATTAAATGCTTTATGTGAGATAATATTCTTGTTAATGGAAGCTATTGAATGGATATCTATAAAAGGGGTTTGAGTCCCCCGGAAAAGGTATGTTGTTTCTAGAGACTTAAGACTGAAACTGATTTTTTTTATTTTGAATATTCTCACTGACTTGATCGTCGGAGTGTGATCAATAGGTAGAGTCCCCTCTGTTTGAACGAAGCCACGTTCCAAGTGCAGTAAGAGGAGACATATCAGAAGCGGAGCTCTCTATTCAATCCAACCGAGGTCAACCAGCGAGAACAATAATAGATTTAAATATATTTGTTATTTTCATAATAATATGATAACAAATTTTAATAATAACAATTGTATTTTTTATCTTCAGAATAATATCACAATAGATTTAAATGATAATTAATTATTTATGTTATCTTCAGAATAACATGATAACAAATTTAAAATATCACAACAGAGTTAAATGATAATATCATTTATGTTATCTTCAGAATAATATGATGACAGATTTAAATACATATGTGATTTTCAGAGTAATATGATAACAAATTTAAAATATCATAACAGATTTAAGTGATAGTAATCATTTGTATTATCTTCATAATAACATGATAACAAATTTAAATATATTTTTTATTTTCAAAATAACATGATAACAAATTTAAAATATCACAAAAGAGTGAAATGACAATAGTCATTTATGTTATCTTCAAAATAATATGATCACAAATATAAATTTATCTGTGATTTTTATAATAGCATGAGAACAAATTTAAAATATCACAACAGAGTTAAATGATAATAATCATTTATGTTATCTTCAGAATAATATGATGACAGATTTAAATACATATGTGATTTTCAGAGTAATATGATAACAAATTTAAAATATCATAGCAGATTTAAGTGATAATAATCATTTATGTTATCTTCAGAATAATATGATGACAAATTTAAATACATATGTGATTTTTATAATAATATGATAACAAATTTAAAATATCACCGCAAATTTAAATGGTAATAATCATTTGTGTCACGGGTAGTTAGCAAGATCAGTTTTACCTGTCCCACGGTGGGCGCCAAATGTTCTTTTCGGCTGACCTGGATCAGGTTTTGGTGGATGTTCTTTTCGGCTGACCTGGATCAGGTTTTGGTGGTGGATTCTATGCCAACTTTTCTTTTCCACTATTGCTGCTTTGAGATGCTTGAAATCCATAATGAGGGGAGCTCCACCTGTTAACAAGACTCTAACGATCAAGTCAGTGAGAGCATATAACTCTGAGTATAGTATCTAGTGTATGGAATAACATTTACTTTTGTTTAGAGTCTTGAGGCCCTTTTATAGTACTCGTAGAACCTCCCTTTAGGAGTTAACAACCATAAAGATATTATGTTAATATATTCCCTTTATTTTAGGAATGTTGGTAAAGCATTATCTCTGACGATTTATTTTAATCAAATTTAGAGTAAATATTTGTGCCTAACTGATTCAATTATTTATTCGGTTGTTTAATATATTTTGCTAGCCATTTGGTTGATTCTTAACAAATCATTAGACTTATTATTTTTTTGTGTCGAGTTAAGTATTTACCTTCTTAAACTAATTGGGCTAGAATAATATGCATAAGTGCTCGGGTCGAGCCCTGAGCACGTCCGACCAGTACATGCCAAGCAAATCTTAATGTAAATAAGAAAAAAATGTTAATATAAATTTTAATTTTAATTTTAATATTATTTTGACTTTCTTCATTATTTTTCATACTATGAATCTCTTTTTTTCATTTATTGTGTATTTAAAATGAAAAATTGAATTATAACGATTATTCTAACCTGTTGTTGGTAGAAAATAAAAACATTAATAAAATCAATTCTCACACAATTTATACTTTCAGAATAGGTAATCCAACAGTGACCATTATAAAGGGTAAAACATTGTTTTAAAAATTATGGGGGTTCAAGTTAGTAATTATGGGGTGCAAGAAATGAAAGCTCCCAAATTTGACATTCAGACCCAATAAGACTTGCTGAGTTGTGCAGGTTGCAATAAAAACATAAAACAAAATATATAAAAGCTAATAGCACAATCTTTTCATCAGGGTTATTATATAGTCCAAATCCCTTTTGGGTGGGGGAAAAGTGACGCAAGGAGGGTATAAGAATTTAAATTTCCAATTAACTTAGAAAAATTTCATTTCACTCATGTTTCTGTATTCCACTTTGTTTTCTTTCCTTACTTTTTCTCATATTTGAGCTTTACACAGTGCAATGCCCGGTAGGTGTTCGATAAAATGCTTCAACTGAATCCTTGTATATAAGGAGTTGTGGTCATAGTACAAATTAAGCAAGAAAAGTTTTAGTGAGGTTGATAGTGCATTTTCATGATTTTTGCGTGCTTAATTGATTACCTGAGCTAGTGTTGTAGCTTCAAGCGTGTTTTTTTAACATGGAATTAATGTAGTCTGTCAGTAACATGTATTTATTTGCAGGAACTGGATAGTTTAGCCTGTTGCATTCACTGTGTAATGGAGGATCCATCATTTTTTGATCGGATGATCAGTCATCTCCGTTCGACTTGCAAGTACGAATTCCTGCATATGATGCTTAACTGCCAGTGTAAACTTGTTGTATATGACAGGTTTTTGTTAATCCTATTTATTATAGTGTGTAGTGTAATTATAGCAATTTCAGTCATAAAATTTTCAAGAATAAAATACATTTTTGTTCTCTCAAAACATATCTTGAAATCATGTTTTATCATCTTAAAATTATAAAATTATCATCTTCGGGAACTTGGGGGAAGCCTTGCACGCTTACGCTATTAAGCTGTTTAATGGGTAGTGCATATTGTAGTACAAAAAAGGTTTTGGGTAGTAGGTGAATTATATAGTTCTATTTGGGTTTTCTGAGAGTGGATGACTCTGTTTTAATTTCTTCATGGTATAATATGTACTTTCTGCCAAGTGACTCCTTGTGCTATAACTGAGTCATTTAATAATTTCTGTTGGCTTATTGAAAAGTTCGTTTATGTCTCTTTATTTTATCTTTATATTGAGATACCAAAAATAAATTTAATCCTTTTTTCCAATCATGACAATAAATCTTTGGAAGCTAATTTCAAATCTTCATATATTACTAATGAAGTTCAGTAGGGATTGACTATGGTACGGTAGTTTGCATAAACTCTAGAAATAGGTGTGTTGTTATGGCATGGCACACTTTCATAATGCCTTTTTCATGTGATAGTTTTGCCCGATCTGATTCTCTTTCTACTGTAAGGTGTTAATTTTCTTGGAATATTTGTGATAACTTAAGGTACTATACTGGTTATCCAAAGGATCTTGGACCATCCAGGGTTATTCATTTTACCTCTGAGCGTGAGTTTGTCACACTTCTTCATGAAGGTTTTCCTGTGGTTGTTGCATTCACCATCAGGTGATCTGGAGTTAGCTTCTGAATTCTTATTCGGTTCCCCCTATTTCAACTTGACTTTAGTTTTAATGTAAAGGAAAAGTGAAAAGATTTAGTAATAACTAATAACTACTAGTTATTTGATAATGCAGGGGGAATTATACACGACATCTTGACAAAGTATTGGAAGAAGCTGCTGTTGAGTTTTATCCTCATGTAAAATTTATGCGTGTAAGTTATTTTTCGTAATTAATGTGCTCACGCTGTTGTTTGCAATCGTATCAATAACATCTCTCATAGTGAAGCATAGCATCTGTCTCATTAGATTGAACTAGAATCACAAAAACACAAACACATATACTCACAGGACAGTTCATCTCGTCAGTTTTCCTTTCTTTGTATTTTATTGCATGATTATTATTATTTTCTTGGGATTGGTCTATGTATTTTCTGTGCACTCTGGTAGCATGTTACAGTGCATTTTGTGAAAGGGTTTTGTTCTGGTGCTTTGCAGGTTGAATGTCCGAAATATCCTGGGTTTTGTATTACTCGGCAAAAGAAGGAGTATCCATTCATTGAAATATTTCACAGTCCAACACAAGTATGGTGTTCCTTACCTATTCATCACTGTCTCATCACTTCACTGCATAAATTTCCTACCGGAAAAGTTACATAAAATTTTCTTTTAATGGAATGGTTTATCAGAAAGAATGTATTCAGCAGCAGTAATATGGTTTCTATTCATAGTTAATCTGATCATTGACTACCACCCCGTGTAAATCCTTTTGTAATTTGAGACTTGTGTTCTCTTATACAGGCAGATAAACAGGGAAGGGTAGCCGATCCGAATATTACTAAATACAGTGTGAAAGTGTTGCCAGTAAGTTGTTTTTGTTCTCAATAAGTCTAGATGCCTCCTTGAGAATCCTTTTTCAGGCTAACTGATATCTATTACTGATTATTATTATTTTTGAATTTTTAACTCCTCTCAAACAAAGAAGTATAATGAGTGTATGCAAAGTTACTAAGACTAACAATTTACCATAAAGTCACTAGAAAACTTGTGACTTACAATGAGTGTATGCAAAGTGTACTCACTTGCATCTATGAGATGTTGTAATATTTTATCCAATTTCAATTTAATTTTATGCACTTGCAGTTCCACAACGACTTGAGTGCTTATGGATTTAGAGAATTCTTCAAACGACACGGTATGTGGTCATCAGATTCAAAGTAAGGTTCCAGCAGAAGGGTTTTATGTTTCACATGTTGAAGAGCTACACCTCATCACACTCTACCTATTTGATCTATCAGTATATCATCACAATTTCACAACTAAGTGTCAATATTATTTGGTTGAAGTCTTTCTCGGGCACTTTTCATTGTTCCCTTGTGTTGGCATCTTAGTATTTCCTTGTTTATGTTCTCCAACTTCTAGAGGAGAATCTGCATGAAGTTTCTCATCAAACCCTAAAAATGTCTTACGGTTCAGTTATCAAACATTGGATACTTGTTTATGTTCTCCAACTTCTAGAGGAGAATCTGCATGAAGTTTCTCATCAAACCCTAAAAATGTCTTACGGTTAAGTTATCAAACATTGGATATTATGCAAACACTTGTTTATGCTATGTTTAGGAAGTAAGTGATTATTTTCCACAAGGTGCATTAGCTTAATTGTTTTTAATATGTGCTACATGTAGCAGCAGATTTGGGGTTTTTTTTCATACTTTTTCTGTCAACTACTTGAAGGATAGAGGCTTCTTTGAGAAACAAGATAAACTGTTTGTCTTAAAAGATGGATTTATTTTTTCTGATATGCCATATATTCTATTATGTATAAAAAAGAGTTATGGCTGTGTTATTGTATACTTTTATAACGAGTGCTCTATGAATTTAGTGAGAAACTAACCTCCTAATTGCAATGGTGATATATATGTGTTGGATACTCAGAATTTAACATTTTTCAACAACATATTTGTGGTTGATAATATAGTTATTAAACATTACATCTTGTAATAACTTTAAAACAACTCTGTACTGCTTCCATCAAGCAATAAATATACAACTATACTCTCATAGTTATGCATAAAAAACAGTTTTTTATTATAAAAGTGTATATAACATTTTGCATTAGTTTCTAAAACTATAAAAAAAATCCCCAAAAGTAGCAATAATATCTACATATATTTAGAGAGAGAAAATGGAGTTTAAAATTTTACTTGATTTGAAAATTTAAAGAACTAATTTAAAAATTTCATAGTGTAACTTATGTGACAAAGTTTAATATTTTAAAAAACCAACAGAAGTGATTCACCCTTCAACATCATTTTTCTTTGGTGGGAATTTACCTATATTTGATGAAGCCTAACCATCATATATCAACCTTTACACTTTGGGAAGACAAAGTTGATGAGAGGTTCTAACCATCAACTAAGTGGTCTACATGATTCCAGCAAAATTCAAGGGTGGACAAATCTATACTTAATACAATTGAAGAGAGCATAATCAAAAAGATTTTACACGAGTCACAACCACAGTTTTCTGAAAAAATAATTCAACTTGTTTTTCCTAAAACGAGAAATTGTACATCTGGCACTCATAAGACAATTCTTCGGGGTTTTGTGGAAGATAGTTGGCCTAATAAAAAATTTCTCTGAATGGACTTAACGGAGGAAACTAGGTTTTCGTTCTTCTCTTACACAACCCTAAAGTTGCTCCTCTAATGGAGAATTAGGTTTTCCATTTACAGTGTAAACGCATCCTGAGCTGCTCTGAATGGAGGAAACTAGGTTTTCCTTCTTCTCTCACACAATCCTAAAACTGCTCTAAACAGAGAAAATTGAGATTTCCGTTTTACTCTCATGCAAGCCTAAATTGGGGTGATCTACTTGCTGCAAAACTTACCGAAGAAAGGCCACTTACACAAACAAGGTAATCGTTTTTAATTTCAAATTTGAAATCTCAATTGATTTTGATTTCTATTGAAGTTTAGAGCCTCTTTTTCAAAAAAATTTATTTTTTATTTTTTTTATAAAAGCTTCATGTTAGGCTTCACTATGCAACTTGACATCTCAGCTAGGCTGATACCTCAAGTAACAACAATCATTTGTCATCACATGAAAAAAGTATTAACTCATATGTTAACAAAAATGATATATAGGTAGACCATACTTATTCATAAAGAATTCTAAGAACAGACTAGATGGAAGCCTACTATACCAATCAAATGATTCTCTATGAATAAATCCTAAATTAGCCAACTTATCAACACATGCATTCCCTTCAGAAAAAATATAGTAACCCTAAACCTGATTTTCCCACAGTAATTAAAACAAGTATTCTAGTGAGGTGAAGGTTAGTACGCCCACAGGGGATAAGCTGCATGCATGATATGTGAAGGTTAGTACGCCTACAGTAAAAAGATGGGCTCCATGATGCTGGTACATGAGTTGGTACCCTGGCGGCCATGTTGTTAAGATTGTGCACTCCAAGGAGGAAGATTTTGTGCGGTTGTTGTGCGAAGATTGTGCACATTGTAACAAGTTCTCCTCCCATCAAACCTACTTTCACTCGAGATAAGGTTCTCATGAGAGAAGGGTTGTTACGAGGAGTAACCTAAAAGTGGTCTATAAAAGGGACTTGAAATCCTTGGTAAAGGTACACCGTTTCTAAGACTGAAACTACGTGCTTACTTATTTATTGTTTCTTAGCCTAGTACTGACTTAATCGTCATAGTGCAATCACAGGTAGGGCCCCCTCTATTTCAAACAGAGTCGTGTTCCAACATCCCAGGAAAAGAGCAAAATCCAACAGAGGCAGACGGAGTTACAACCTGTTCCCAGAGTCAACCGGGGACCAAGTCAACCGGCAAGAACAGTAACCAACAACAGATTACAAAATAGACACACACACACCAAAGAAGTGATCTTGAACCCCTCAAGAACACTCAATTCCTTTGGCTACAACGCAACACAGATCAGAACACCCTCTGACTTTGTGCAACACCAGTTCTTTACAGAAATACAAATCAAATAGAGAAAGGAATGGAATACACCTAATACAATCACAAATTGGATTGAAAGAATACACAACAGTCTTATTCCACTCTTAGAAAAAAAATCCAAAGCCTTAAGCAATTATGGAAAAATAGATTTTGAAATTGTTAATTTGAATCCATAACAACCAGGAGCGTATGACCACTTATTTATACTCCAATCAGTTGTTAAAAACATTTAATGCAAAAGTCAGATCAGTTTTAAAACAAACAAAACAGATTTAATCAATTAAACTAAATTTTGTTAAGGATTTTCAAAAAATAGTCGGTTGATTTTTTGAAACAATCGACTGAATTGGTTGACAACAAAGTCAACCAAAGTCAACCAAAGTCAAACAGTTTAAAAAACCCTTCAAACAAGCTGAAAGAAAAACAACCAATTAAAACGAGAAATCAACAGGTTGTTTTTCTGCTTCTCTTTGAAAACACATCTTTTTCAAAAGGATTAAAATCAGAAACCCATCATCAAAGTCTTCAAGCAATCCACATAGATTTGGAGACAACAAAGCCAATGTTCAACAATCTCCCCCTATTTGATGAAGACAAATCCCTGGTTTGCTTGTGTGATCTGTTTGAATTTGAAAGCACTTGCAAAACATAAATGTACCAGAGAGCAATTATATCCAGGTTTTACTAGTACCAATGAACCAGTTTTCACCCTGTGATTTCCATAAAGAAAACCATCAAAATCAGTGTGAAACCCAATGTGAAAGAGGTGCAAATTTAGACTGAAACAACAGGTAAGGCAACAACAATTATAAACAATTAATAGTAGCAACAGTTCAACATTGAAAACCACATAAATTTCCCTGTATTTGTCTTCACAAATAGAGTAAGACAAGGGATAAAACCAGAATTTAAGAAACTCATTTCTTAAGAAGAAAACCAGAAAACCAGTGTGTGTGACAGCACCGTTTCAGCAACAAACCTATGATACCATATCAGGATTGCAGCAAAAAGTTATGGTGTATCAGAGCTATGATAGCAGCAGAATTAAAGTACCATACACTCAAATCTTTTGAACCATCAACAAAATATAATTTTGTCTAGGAAGCTGGTATGGTATTTGCTCAATCAGAAACTGATTTTATAGAGCCACATATATTTTATTTCAGTAACTATAACAAAACCACTTATCCTTAAGCAATTCTTCCAACACACACAACCCAATATCTCGCAAGCAGACAACATATTAAACCCAAGCAAGATGAAGACTCCAAATGTAATCACATACATAAATATTCATTAACCCATGACCACCAATGTGATTGCCATACATAGAAAGCTTTGAATTTCAAGGAAAACAAAGAATATATCCCTTTATTATCTAATTTAGAGGAACAAAGAATGCATATTTGACGCATAATAGGTTTTGAAAGAAAAGAAACAGCTGTAATCATGCATAAGAATTCATAACAACTTTATTCAAAAGTGTCAGAGGAAAAACAATTGGTTGTTTGTGAAAACAATCGGTTGTTTTTCTGAGACAGCAAGAAAATGTTTTTTTTCAAGGCAAATCATCTTTCTAAGTGATGTGAAATGCATAATGAAATACATTCATACCTTTGCATTACCTCAAAATGTTTAGAAGTTCATTTGGTATTATGTAGCCAAAAGCATAGGATCAACATATACAACTTACTTTACATATGTCATGAATTTTGACTTGTCAAGAATTTGAGTAAGGTGTATGCTCTTGAACCATATTAATAGCATCACTTTGATTATTCTTCATCATAGCACATGTACTTGAAAGGTTTGCAACATAGAATTGATGCATATACAAAGCAAGTATAGCACCAAGATAACAAGACACACACAAAACAATTTTCTGCATATACAACATTAGTAGAAAAACCAAAAAAAGTGAAGTGTTCAAGTGCAGAATAGCAACAACATAATGGACAGCTTTAAAGTTATCTATACAACCAAATCAAGCATAAACTTCTCCCCCTATTTGTTCTCACAATAGACAATGAGAAGGGTTGTACAAAGCAGAAATTAGAATGATAATACAGTAGTCCAGCAGTACAAACAATGTTGATATTTCAAGAATAGAAAATGATATAGAGCTTTCAAGGAAACAACTGGATATATTCTTTTATTATCAGATTCTGAGGCACACTCAATGTATATTTTTCCAAAAGCAAGATTTGAAAAAAAGAAATAGGTTTAACCATGCATAAGCAAATTTGGCAACATTATACAGAGGTGCCAGAGGCAAAACAATCGGTTGTTTAGAAAAAACAATCGGTTTTTTTACTGTGACAGCAAAGAGAATATTTTCGTAACCAAAAATACCTTTAAATTGATGAAAAATGCAGTATGCAATTTGTTCATACCTTTGCTCAGAGACCCCAATAGATTCACCCAAAAAGAAGACTTTGAGATGTTCATATGGTCATATAAGGCACACTTACAAAAATTGAGAAATGAAAAACACAATACAATCTTTATTCTTGAATTTTCTCTTTTGACCCAACCACTATGCATGTGCCAAGGATGTCTCTTGACATTCAAAGAACCCTGCAAGACATATACAATTGAAAAGTGTAGGTACAAGATTGACTTTGCTTTGATGTTCTTCCCTTTAACAGTCATTCTTTAAGCCAAAAAGTGATTCTTGATTGCCAAGGATACCTAAAGAAAGATTAAGAAGCAAGATTTGGTTCCCTTATGAATTTAGGTCACTGATGTTAGTATGAACCTTAGGAACCTTAGAAACCTTAGGAACCCATTTCCAAAATACCTTTGGGAATTGAAAACCTCCTTACTCTGCAAAATCTAACAGTATGACCCCTTTTTCATGCAGTAGAAGCAATTTTAATCGGTTATTTTGACAAAACAACAGGTTGTTTTTCCAAAGAAAACTTGAAAAGGGTTTTTAAAAAGATTTGTTCTTGCTGTTTGGATTAAACCCCAACCCAGCCTTTCCAAAAACACATTTTTGAGAAGCAAGAATAGTTTCAAGATTGGATTGGCCTTTGGAAAACTTGTCCATGGTTTTAAAAGGTAGTGAACTTTCTTTTCAGTAATTCACAATTTTCACAAAAGCTAGAATCACACTTGCAAGAAAATTTTTGTAAATCATTCCAAACTTTCAAATCTGTTTTTGAATTGTTCAACTATTCTTCCAAAGTTTGACTCTGTTTCCAACCAGTTGTTTAACCTTCAATCGGATGTTCAACAGGGCCAACCTATTAGCTTCTTCATTAGTCTCTTTGAAGGCCTCAAGAAGTTGGCTATAATTCAACATTAATGGAAGAGCTTGAACTTACACTGCTGATTGATTCTTCCTTGCCATGAAACAAAGATTGGCTTCCTCATCATCCTTGATGAAGAACTTGAAGATGAATCATCATTGTATGCTCCCTTGCTTTGCCTTTCTCTTGTACTTCTTGTAACCCCTTTTCTCTTTGCACACATTGCTTGGACATTCAGCCTTGATGTGTCCATGTTTACCACATCCAAACAAGTGTAGTTTGTAGATTAATTCACTAACATTCTTGGTATTGTACCTTTTTTATGGCAGTTTTTGTCCTTGTTGTTCTTCACATTAATTGTGCCTTCATGGGTAACTCAAGGATGTCCACATCTCTTTTGCAGATGCACATTTGAGACCCTGAAAAATTCATCAAATTTAAAGCAAAAGTGATGATGTTCTTGGCAATGCAATCATATTAAGCTCTTTACTTTCAAGCTCAGTCCATTGGGACCAAGGTTTTCAGAAAAACTTTATCTTTTTCAAGCATAGGAATAAAAGGGCCATTACAATAGCATCTCAGATTCCTCTATCATTGATTCAACAAATATTTCATTCTAACTTCTAGAATTGATATTCAGTCCACAAATAGAGGTGACCTGTTTATTGAAGCACCTCCCCAAAAGGTATTTTTCAGCCATTTAAAAAAGGTTTAGGATCGAAACTTGAATCACTTTTAAGAACCTTGCCTGATACCAATTGTTAGAGTTATAGGGCTAAACAGAGGGGGTGAATTGTTTTTGAAAGATTTTTGCAAGTATTGAAGGTAGAGTGAAAGACTATGAAGAATTAATCAAATGGAAAATTTGTCCAGCCAAATATAAAATTGTTTTTAAGCTTGATGCAGAAAATGAACCGGTTGTTTTTATTAGCATTTTATGAAAACAAATTTAAAGTAGTTT
>NC_023754.2:6210959-6256703 GCF_000499845.2 Phaseolus vulgaris
TTCGGGTATTGGCAACTAGATTCGTTACGTCATTTCGAACAACTTTTATTTTTTTACGCGTCTCCATCCGACTTCCCGATCAAAAGTTATGGCCGTTTGAGTTTTCCACAAAAAATTCTCAGCAACTCAAAATCTCTCGTTGTTTTCCAACCTGTGAGGACTCCTCCGCCAAATATATACCCAATAGAGTTACCAGAAAAAATTTGGATCCAAAACATTTTTTTACCTATTTTTAATGAATTTTTCAATATTACTGCCATGCCAAAATCTATCAAAAGTTATGACCACGAGTTCACCTTTTTCGTGCTATTTTTTTTTCATGCTGACCCTCTAAATAAAAAAATTAAAGTACCTAGAAAAACGATCCTGAATAGTGTTTTGTAGCGAGTTATTGCGTTCGGGGTCCAACCATTTTGAAACTGAAGCCCAGTTGCAAATCCATATAGGCATTGATCTTGCTACACATGACAGGTGCGATCATACCAGCACTAATGCACCGGATCCCATCTGAACTCCGCAGCTAAGCGTGCTTGGGCGAGAGTAGTACTAGGATGGGTTACCCCCTGGGAAGTCCTCGTCTTGCACTTCTTTTTGTATTTATTGGTTTTCTTCCTGGCCTACACAATCAAACCACGAGTTCAGTGAGTTATCGCGTTCGGGGCCCTTCGGGAATTGGCAACTAGATTCGTTACGTCATCTCGAACAACTTTCATTTTTTACGCGTCTCCATCCGACTTCCGATCAAAAGTTATGGCCGTTTGAAGTTTTCCACAAAAAATTCTCAGCAACTCAAAATCTTCGTTGTTTTCCAACCTGTGAGGACTCCTCCGCCAAATATACCCCCAATAGAGTTACCAGAAAAAATTTGGATCCAAAAACATTTTTTGACCTATTTTTAATGAATTTTTCAATATTACTGCCATGCCAAAATCTATCAAAAGTTATGACCACGAGTTCACCTTTTTCGTGCTATTTTTTTTTTCTTGCTGAACCTCTAAATAAAAAAATTAAAGTACCTAGAAAAACGATCCTGAAATAGTGTTCTGTAGCCAGTTATCGCGTTCGGGGTCCAACCATTTTGAAACTGAAGCCCAGTTGCAAATCCATATAGGCATTGATCTTGCTACACTTGACAGGTGCGATCATACCAGCAGTAATGCACCGGATCCCATCAGAACTCCGCAGCTAAGCGTGCTTGGGCGAGAGTAGTACTAGGATGGGTTACCTCCTGGCAAGTCCTCGTGTTGCACTTCTTTTTGTATTTATTGTTTTTCTTCTTGGCCTAGACAATCAAACCCTGAGTTCAGTGAGTTAACGCGTTCGGGGCCCTTCGGGAATTGGTACCTAGATTCTTTACGTCATTTCGAACAACTTTCATTTTTTACGCGTCTCCATCCGACTTCCCGATCAAAAGTTATGGCCGTTTGAAGTTTTCCACAAAAAATACTCAGCAACTCAAAATCTCTCGTTGTTTTCCAACCTGTGAGGACTCCTCCGCCAAATATACCCCCAATAGAGTTACCAGAAAAAATTTGGATCAAAAATCATTTTTTTACCTATTTTTACTGAATTTTTCAATATTACTGCCACACCAAAATCTATCAAAAGTTATGACCACGAGATCACCTTTTCCGTGCTATTTTTTTTTTTCTTGCTGACCCTCTAAATATAAAAATTAAAGTACCTAGAAAACGATCCTGAAATAATGTTCTGTAGCGAGTTATCGCGTTCGGGGTCCAACCATGTTGAAACTGAAGCCCAGTTGCAATTCCATATAGGCATTGATCTTGCTACACTTGACAGGTGCGATCATACCAGCACTAATGCACCGGATCCCATCAGAACTCCGCAGTCAAGCGTTCTTGGGCGAGAGTAGTACTAGGATGGGTGACCTCCTGGGAAGTCCTCGTGTTGCACTTCTTTTTGTATTTATTGTTTGTCTTCCTGGCCTAGACAATCAAACCACGAGTTCAGTGAGTTATCGCGTTCGGGGCCCTTCGGGTATTGGCAACTAGAATCGTTACGTCATTTCGAACAACTTTTATTTTTTACGCGTCTCCATCCGACTTCCCGATCAAAAGTTATGGCCGTTTGAAGTTTTCCACAAAAAATTCTCAGCAACTCAAAATCTCTCGTTGTTTTCCAACCTGTGAGGACTCCTCCGCCAAATATACACCCAATAGAGTTACCAGAAAAAAATTTGGATCCAATAACATTTTTTTACCTATTTTTAATGAATTTTTCAATATTACTGCCATGCCAAAATCTATCAAAAGTTATGACCACGAGTTCACCTTTTTCGTGCTATTTTTTTTTCTTGCTGACCCTCTAAATAAAAAAATTAAAGTACCTAGAAAAACGATCCTGAAATAGTGTTCTGTATCCAGTTATCGCGTTCGGGGTCCAACCATTTTGAAACAGAAGCCCAGTTGCAAATCCATATAGGCATTGATCTTGCTACATCTGACAGGTGCGATCATACCAGCACTAATGCACCGGATCCGATCAGAACTCCTCAGCTAAGCGTGCTTGGGCGAGAGTAGTACTAGGATGGGTGACCTCCTGGGAAGTCCTCGTGTTGCACTTCTTTTTGTATTTATTGTTTTTCTTCCTGGCCTAAACAATCAAACCACGAGTTCAGTGAGTTATCGCGTTCGGGGCCCTTCGGAAATTGGCAACTAGATTCGTTACGTCATCTCGAACAACTTTAATTTTTTACGCGTCTCCATCCGAGTTCCCGATCAAAAGTTATGGCCGTTTGAAGTTTTCCACAAAAATACTCAGCAACTCAAAATCTCTCGTTGTTTTCCAACCTGTGAGGACTCCTCCGCCAAATATACCCCCAATAGAGTTACCAGAAAAAAATTTGGATCAAAAATCATTTTTTACCTATTTTTAATGAATTTTTCAATATTACTGCCACACCAAAATCTATCAAAAGTTATGACCACGAGTTCACCTTTTCGTGCTATTTTTTTTTCTTACTGACCCTCTAAATAAAAAAATTAAAGTACCTAGAAAAACGATCCTGAAATAGTGTTCTGTAGCGAGTTATCGCGTTCGGGGTCCAACCATTTTGAAACTGAAGCCCAGTAGCAAATCCATATATGCATTGATCTTGATACACTTGACAGGTGCGATCATACCAGCACTAATGCACCGGATCCCATCAGAACTCCGCACTCAAGCGTTCTTGGGCGAGAGTAGTACTAGGATGGGTGACCTCCTGGGAAGTCCTCGTGTTGCACTTCTTTTTGTATTTATTGTTTGTCTTCCTGGCCTAGACAATCAAACCACGAGTTCAGTAAGTTATCGCGTTCGGGGCCCTTCGGGGATTGGCACTTAGATTCGTTACGTCATTTCGAACAACTTTTATTTTTTACGCGTCTCCATCCGACTTCCCGATCAAAAGTTATGGCCGTTTGAAGTTTTCCACAAAAAATTCTCAGCAAATCAAAATCTCTCGTTGTTTTCCAACCTGTGAGGACTCCTCCGCCAAATATACCCCCAATAGAGTTACCAGAAAAAAATTTGGATCCAAAAACATTTTTTTACCTATTTTTAATGAATTTTTCAATATTACTGCCACACCAAAATCTATCAAAAGTTATGACCACGAGTTCACCTTTTTCGTGCTATATATTTTTTTTTTTCTTGCTGACCCTCTAAATAAAAAAATTAAAGTACCTAGAAAAACGATCCTGAAATAGTGTTCTGTAGCGAGTTATCGCGTTCGGGGTCCAACCATTTTGAAACTGAAGCCCAATTGCAAATCCATATACGCATTGATCTTGCTACACTTGACAGGTGCGATCATACCAGCACTAATGCACCGGATCCCATCAGAACTCCGCAGTCAAGCGTTCTTGGGCGAGAGTAGTACTAGGATGGGTGACCTCCTGGGAAGTCCTCGTGTTGCACTTCTTTTTGTATTTATTGTTTGTCTTCCTGGCCTAGACAATCAAACCACGAGTTCAGTGAGTTATCGCGTTCGGGGCCCTTCGGGTATTGGCAACTAGAATCGTTACGTCATTTCGAACAACTTTTATTTTTTACGCGTCTCCATCCGACTTCCCGATCAAAAGTTATGGCCGTTTGAAGTTTTCCACAAAAAATTCTCAGCAACTCAAAATCTCTCGTTGTTTTCCAACCTGTGAGGACTCCTCCGCCAAATATACACCCAATAGAGTTACCAGAAAAAAATTTGGATCCAATAACATTTTTTTACCTATTTTTAATGAATTTTTCAATATTACTGCCATGCCAAAATCTATCAAAAGTTATGACCACGAGTTCACCTTTTTCGTGCTATTTTTTTTTCTTGCTGACCCTCTAAATAAAAAAATTAAAGTACCTAGAAAAACGATCCTGAAATAGTGTTCTGTATCCAGTTATCGCGTTCGGGGTCCAACCATTTTGAAACAGAAGCCCAGTTGCAAATCCATATAGGCATTGATCTTGCTACATCTGACAGGTGCGATCATACCAGCACTAATGCACCGGATCCGATCAGAACTCCTCAGCTAAGCGTGCTTGGGCGAGAGTAGTACTAGGATGGGTGACCTCCTGGGAAGTCCTCGTGTTGCACTTCTTTTTGTATTTATTGTTTTTCTTCCTGGCCTAAACAATCAAACCACGAGTTCAGTGAGTTATCGCGTTCGGGGCCCTTCGGAAATTGGCAACTAGATTCGTTACGTCATCTCGAACAACTTTAATTTTTTACGCGTCTCCATCCGACTTCCCGATCAAAAGTTATGGCCGTTTGAAGTTTTCCACAAAAAATACTCAGCAACTCAAAATCTCTCGTTGTTTTCCAACCTGTGAGGACTCCTCCGCCAAATATACCCCCAATAGAGTTACCAGAAAAAAATTTGGATCAAAAATCATTTTTTTACCTATTTTTAATGAATTTTTCAATATTACTGCCACACCAAAATCTATCAAAAGTTATGACCACGAGTTCACCTTTTTCGTGCTATTTTTTTTTCTTACTGACCCTCTAAATAAAAAAATTAAAGTACCTAGAAAAACGATCCTGAAATAGTGTTCTGTAGCCAGTTATCGCGCTCGGGGTCCAACCATTTTGAAACTGAAGCCCAGTTGCAAATCCATATAGGCATTGATCTTGCTACACTTGACAGGTGCGATCATACCAGCACTAATGCACCGGATCCCTTCAGAACTCCGCAGCTAAGCGTGCTTGGGCGAGAGTAGTACTAGAATGGGTGACCTCCTGGGAAGTCCTCGTGTTGCACTTCTTTTTGTATTTATTGTTTTTCTTCCTGACCTAGACAATCAAACCATGAGTTCAGTGAGTTATCAAGTTCGGGGTCCTTCGGGAATTCGCAACTACATTCGTTACGTCATTTCGAACAACTTTTATTTTTTACGCGTCTCCATCCGACTTCCCGATCAAAGGTTATGGCCGTTTGAAGTTTTCCACAAAAAATTCTCAGCAACTCAAAATCACTCGTTGTTTTCCAACCTGTGAGGACTCCTCCGCCAAATATACCCCCAATAGAGTTACCAGAAAAAAATTTGGATCCAAAAACATTTTTTTACCTATTTTTAATGAATTTTTCAATATTACTGCCATGCCAAAATCTATCAAAAGTTATGACCACGAGTTCACCTTTTTCGTGCTATTTTTTTTTCTTGCTGACCCTCTAAATAAAAAATTTAAAGTACCTAGAAAAACGATCCTGAAATAGTGTTCTGTAGCCAGTTATCGCGTTCGGGGTCCAACCATTTTGAAACTGAAGCCCAGTTGCAAATCCATATAGGCATTGATCTTGCTACACCTGACAGGTGCGATCATACGAGCACTAATGCACCGGATCCCATCAGAACTCCTCAGCTAAGCGTGCTTGGGCGAGAGTAGTACTAGGATGGGTTACCTCCTGGGAAGTCCTCGTGTTGCACTTCTTTTTGTATTTATTGTTTTTCTTCCTGGCCTAGACAATCAAACCATGAGTTCAGTGAGTTAACGCGTTCGGGGCCCTTTGGGAATTGGTACCTAGATTCGTTACGTCATTTCGAACAACTTTCATTTTTTACGCGTCTCCATCCGACTTCCCGATCAAAAGTTATGGCCGTTTGAAGTTTTCCACAAAAAATTCTCAGCAACTCAAAATCTCTCGTTGTTTTCCAACCTGTGAGGACTCCTCTGCCAAATATACCCCCAAACATTTCTTCCCAGCATTGGTGCAAGTACCCGATCCATTAACCTCTGGTACGTGGCCCCCGCGTTCTTCAGCCCAAATGGCATCACCTTGTAGGAGTAGCACGATCTCTCGGTCATGAAGGCAGTCTTTTCTTCATCCATGGGATGCATCTTGATCTGGTTATACCCCGAGAAGGCATCCAGGAAACTCAACAACTTACACCCTGCAGCACTGCCCACCAGGGCGTCTATGCTTGGTAAAGGATACGAATCCTTTGGGCAAGCCTTGTTCAGATCGGTGAAGTCGACGCACATGCGCCACTTCCCATTGCTCTTCTTTACCAGCACGACATTAGCTAGCCACTCAGGGTACTGGACTTCCCTGATATGGCCTGCAGTGAGGAGCTTCTGGGTTTCGTCTCTAATCGCTTGCCTCCTCTCCTCGTTGAACTTCCTTCTCCTCTGCCGTACCGGCCTCACCTGGCTGTCCATCGCCAAATGATGGCACAAGAAGTCGGGGTCGATCCCGGGCATGTCCGAAGCGGACCATGCAAACGCATCCAGATACCGCTCTATCACCTTGGCGATCTGGTCCTGGAGCTCAACTTCCAGAGATCTCCCCAGCATGAAGATCTTTCCCCCGATCTCTCTTTCGAGCCACTGCTCGACGGGTTTTGGTCTGGTTTCTCTGGCGATCACCGCCCTGGCGATTCCCAGCTCCCTCGCTTCCTCAGGGCGATTCCTCGCCTCTTCTTCCTCTAGACCGGCGTTCCCCTCCCCCAGCTCAGCATCCACCATCACCATGTCGCTTCCGGCGGTCTCCTCTATTACCGTTTGCCTGGGCTTCACACCAGGAGGCGGGGTGGTTGTCACGTAACTCACTGACCTCTTGTTCTTTAGGCTATTCTCATAGCACTTCTTCGCTTCTTTCTGGTCGGATTTGATGGTGATCACCACCCCCTCCATAGACGGCAGCTTCACCTTCATGTGCCGGGTCGAAGGTATAGCGCCTATTCTGTTGAGCGTGGGTCTTCCCAGCAGAATGTTGTATGCTGAAGGAGCGTTCACGACAAGGTACTTGATTTTCTCTGTTCTCGAGCCCGCCTCATCTGTAAACGTAGTCCTCAACTCAATATACCCCCTGACCTCCACCTGGTCACCAGCGAAACCATACAAACACCCTCCATAGGGCCTCAGCTAGTCAAGGGGTAGCTCCAACTGCGTGAAAGTCGGCCAGAACATCACGTCTGCCGAGCTTCCTTGGTCCACCAGAACCCTGTGGACCTTTCTTCCTGCTGTGATCAGCGAGATGACTATGGGGTCATTGTCATGAGGCACAACGTCCCGAAGATCTTGCTTTGTGAACGTAATGTCCACATCCGGCGAGTGGTCCTCAAACATATCCACCGTCATCACATACCTCACATACTTCTTCCTCTGTGACGCGGTGCATCCACCACCCGAGAAACCTCCTGCAATGGTGTGGATTTCTCCGTGGGTAGGCATCTCGTGCTGCTGAGCCTCACCACCTGCTGGATGGGAGCTCGACGCGCCCCCTGTTCTTCTATCCAGCAAATAATCATTTAGGAACCCGCTCTTGACCAGGTCGTCGAGCTGGTATCCTAGAGCTAAGCATGAGTCCACGGTGTGGCCAAAGCCCTGGTGGAATTCGCACCAGGCGTCTGGCTTTGGTCCCAACACCTTATCACCCACCTTCTCGGGCGCCTTCAGCCTAGCTGATATATTGGGAATGTCGATCAGGTCCGCCAATCCCATGACAAACTTGTGCTTTGGGGGGCGATTGTACTCCCAGCGTGCTGGTTGAGGGCGGCCTGGGCCCCTGCCTTTGTTCTTCCTTGGATCGTAAGGATGGCGAGTCCTCTGATCCCTTTTGGCCGCCGCTGTCTCCAGCACCCTCTGTGGCTGGATCCTGGTCTGGGCACGTGGCCTAGCGGGAGCCACGCTTCCCCTCTTCTCGGCGACCTCACTTTCAGCGGCGATGTGGGCCACCGCAAGTCGCCTAACCTCAGCAAATGTGGCGGGGTGAGCCCTGATCAACGCCTCGCAGAAGGGTCCCGGCAGCACGCCCTTCTTGAACGCGTAGACCAACATCTCTTCGTCCTTGGCCGGCGAGCGGACCATCTGAGCCCTAAAACGATTCAAGTAGTCCCTGAGGGACTCTCCCTGGTACTGCCTTATGTCAAACAGATCATAAGACACCCTGGGCGGTGCCTTGTTCACTATGTACTGCTCGACGAAGATCTTCGAAAACTGTTGGAAATTGGTTATGTGACCTGTAGGCAGGCTCACAAACCATTCCAGCACCGTTCCCTGGAGTGTGCTCACAAACATCTTGCAGTACACGGCGTCTGATCCTCCTGACAGCATCATCTGTGTATGGAACGTGGTGAGATGTGCCTCAGGATCCTCCACGCCGGTAAAAACAGCCTTCACAGGTACCACACTCGCGGGGATAGGCGTGTCTGTAATCGCCTGAGCGAAAGGCATAGGGAAAACGCGAGGCGGCGTTGACGGCGCGACCTCTTCAGCGACTGGACGCCCTCGCTGCTCCTGAAGAGCTTGACGCAGTTCCTCAGTCACTCTGCTGAGCTCATCATTTCTAGCCCGAGAGGCGACCAGGTCCTCGTGCATTCTTGCCTGCTCTGTACGCGAGGCTTCCACATTCGCCTGCAGCGAACGCATGATTTCCACCATCTGCGCCATAGTCATGGCGCCTTCAGCAGCAACGGGCGCAACTGGACTTGAACGGTTGCTTCTCATTTTTCTCATGAAATCTTGACGAATCACAGAGAGCGATGAACAACACCTTCTACAGCGACGATCGATTCAGCGATCAATCGGTCAGAACTTCGCAAAAACTTCGAACAGCCTCACGAACACAGCAAACCTTCACAGAAACTCGCAACTCCACCAAAAACCCACGCTTCTTCCACGAAGATCCAAACGAGCAACAGAACTCAGATCTTACCGATTAAAACTCGCGCCAGCAGCAAAAAACCTCACCTCACCGAACAAAAACCCAAACGAACGGTGGAAAATGGTTGCACCAGCACACAACCAAACAGAAACCGCAGAAACCTCCAAGAACTCACACTGTGGATGGGAACAGGTTTTACACGGTCCCACGGTGGGCGCCTGATGATCCTTCCTGTTGACCAAAACGCTGGAGCTTTGCCTCGTCAAACTTGGATCGACTTATGCACCGTGTTAGCCTCCGTCCTTCACCGCGATCCACCTCAAGAACCTGCAAAACACAAAACGGCGCCGTTGCGGCCGATCACGCTCCGACGCCCAAGTCAGCGACTGAACCACCAATTACTTAAGAGTAAAACTCAAGAACTCTATGGAACCGTGACCAGTTCTCTCTCAGTGTACTCAAGACTCGTAAGCGTAAAGAAACAATCTGAACGTGCGTACCTCAGAAGTTCGTTGGAAACTCTTATATACCTGGGCACTTTCTCTCTCCTGGCAGTTACACATCTGGACACGTGGCTCGCATCCAGCTGTACACGTGCCATCATCTGGAGCATCCTTGACTTGGGCGCTACTTCTTACTCTTCAAGTTTTTTGGCTAAGTTACTTATGCATGATACAACTCAGTGCACAGTTGCCCTGGAGCGTGATCTCTTCTGGGTGGCGAGTTCGGGTGCCTTCGTACACATCTTCCCTATGGTCTCGCCGGCCGCCTTCATGATCTGCGCTACCTGCTTCACCGTATATGTTCAAGCAAGCTGTCTCCCGACCTCATCCTCTGGACAGCTGGGAAATGACTATCTGCCATCATCTTCGGGGATGTCCTTGTTTCGGCGACTTCTAATCACTTGGTCGCCTGGGTTCACATCTGGCGACTTCATCTTCAACCCGGTGACCGCCGGTTTAGGTATGCTGGAGATCGGAGCACGCCAACTTAATAACTGGCGACTACACGAACCCCCCGACTTCCTTTCCTTCTGCCAGCCAGGTGTCCCATGCAACACGCCTATATAATAGCTCGATGCCACGTCATCACTTCCGACTACCAGGGCGGTATAGATCCTGAAATAGTATTCTGAAGCGAGTTATCGCGTTCGGGGTCCAACCATTTTGAAACTGAAGCCCAGTTGCAAATCCATATAGGCATTGATCTTGCTACACTTGACAGGTGCGATCATACCAGCACTAATGCACCAGATCCCATCAGAACTCCACAGTCAAGCGTGCTTGGGCGAGAGTAGTACTAGGATGGGTGACCTCCTGGGAAGTCCTCGTGTTGCACTTATTTTTGTATTTATTGTTTTGCTTCCTGGCCTAGACAATCAAACCATGAGTTTAGTGAGTTATCGTGTTCGGGGCCCTTTGGGAATTGGCAACTAGATTCGTTACGTCATTTCGAACAACTTTCATTTTTTACGCGTCTCTATCCGACTTCCCGATCAAAAGTTATGGCCGTTTGAAGTTTTCCACAAAAAATTCTCAGCAACTCAAAATCTCTCGTTGTTTTCCAACCAGTGTGGACTCCTCCGCCAAATATACCCCCAATAGAGTTACCAGAAAAAAATTTGGATCAAAAATCATTTTTTACCTATTTTTAATGAATTTTTCAATATTACTGCCATGCCAAAATCTATCAAAAGTTATGACAACGAGTTCACCTTTTTCGTGCTATTTTTTTTTTCTTGCTGACCCTCTAAATAAAAAAATTAAAGTACCAAGAAAAACGATCCTGAAATAGTGTTCTGTAGCGAGTTATCGCGTTCGGGGTCCAACCATTTTGAAACTGAAGCCCAGTTGCAAATCCATATAGGCATTGATCTTGCTACACTTAACAGGTGCGACCATACCAGCACTAATGCACCGGATCCCATCAGAACTCCTCAGCTAAGCGTGATTGGGCGAGAGTAGTACTTGGATGGGTGACCTCCTTGGAAGTCCTCGTGTTGCACTTCTTTTTGTATTTATTGTTTTTCTTCCTGGCCTAAACAATCAAACCACGAGTTCAGTGAGTTATCGCGTTCGGGGCCCTTCGGGAATTGGCAACTAGAGTCGTTACGTCATCTCGAACAACTTTCATTTTTTACGCGTCTCCATCCGACTTCGCGATCAAAAGTTATGGCCGTTTGAAGTTTTCCACAAAAAATTCTCAGGAACTCAAAATCTCTCGTTGTTTTCCAACCTGTGAGGACTCCTCTTCCAATTATACCCGCAATAGAGTTAGCAGAAAAAAATTTGGGTCAAAAATCATTTTTTTACCTATTTTTAATAAATTTTTCAATATGACTGCCATGCCAAAATCTATCAAAAGTTATGACCACGAGTTCACCTTTTTCGTGCTATTTTTTTTTTCTTGCTAACCCTCTAAATAAAAAAATTAAAGTACCTAGAAAAACGATCCTGAAATAGTGTTCTGTAGCGAGTTATCGCGTTCGGGGTCCAACCTTTTTTAAACTGAAGCCCAGTTGCAAATCCATATAGGCATTGATCTTGCTAGACCTGACAGGTGCGATCATACCAACACTAATGCACCGGATCCCATCAGAACTCCGCAGTCAAGCGTGCTTGAGCGAGAGTAGTACTAGGATGGGTGACCTTCTAGGAAGTCCTCGTGTTGCACTTCTTTTTGTATTTATTGGTTTTCTTCCCAGCCTAGACAAGCAAACCATGACTTCTGTGAGTTATCGTGTTCGGGGCCCTTCGGAAATTGGCAACTAGATTCGTTACGTCATTTCGAACAACTTTCATTTTTTACGCGTCTCCATCCGACTTCCCGATCAAAAGTTATGGCCGTTTGAAGTTTTCCACAAAAAATTCTCAGCAACTCAAAATCTCTCATTGTTTTCCAACCTGTGAGGACTCCTCCGCCAAATATACCCCCAATAGAGTTACCAGAAAAAAATTTGGATCAAAAATCATTTTTTTACCTATTTTTAATGAATTTTTCAATATTACTGCCATGCCAAAATCTATCAAAAGTTATGACCACGAGTTCACCTTTTTCGTGCTATTTTTTTTTTTCTTACTGACCCTCTAAATAAAAAAATTAAAGTACCTAGAAAAACGATCCTGAAATAGTGTTCTGTAGCGAGTTATCGCGTTCGGGGTCCAACCATTTTGAAACTGAAGCCCAGTTGAATATCCATATAGGCATTGATCTTGCTACACTTGACAGGTGCGATCATACCAGCACTAATGCACCGGATCCCATCAGAACTCTGCAGTCAAGCGTGCTTGGGCGAGAGTAGTACTAGGATGGGTGACCTCTTGGGAAGTCCTCGTGTTGCACTTCTTTTTGTATTTATTGTTTTTCTTCCTGGTCTAGACATTCAAACCATGAGTTCAGTGAGTTATCGCGTTCGGGGCCCTTCGGGAATTGGCAACTAGATTCGTTACGTCATCTCGAACAACTTTAATTTTTTACGCGTCTCCATCCGACTTCCCGATCAAAAGTTATGGATGTTTGAAGTTTTCCACAAAAAATTCTCAGCAACTCAAAATCTCTCGTTGTTTTCCAACCTGTGACGACTCCCCGCTAAATATACCCCCAATAGAGTTACCAGAAAAAAATTTGGATCAAAACTCATTTTTTACCTATTTTTAAAGAATTTTTCAATATTACTTCCATGCCAAAATCTATCAAAAGTTATGACCACGAGTTCACCATTTTCGTGCTATTTTTTTTTTCTTGCTGACCCTCTAAATAAAAAAACTAAAGTACCTAGAAAAACGATCCTGAAATAGTGTTCTGTAGCGAGTTATCGCGTTCGGGGTGCAACCATTTTGAAAATGAAGCCCAGTTGCAAATCCATATAGGCATTGATCTTGCTACACTTGACAGGTGCGATCATACCATTACTAATGCACCGGATCCCATCAGAACTCCGCAGTGAAGCATGCCTGGGCGAGGGTAGTACTTGGATGGGTGACCTCCTGGGAAGTCCTCGTGTTGCACTTCTTTTTGTATTTATTGTTTTTCTTCCTGGCCTAAACAATCAAACCACGAGTTCAGTGAGTTATCGCGTTCGGGGCCCTTCGGGAATTGGCAACTAGATTCGTTACGTCATCTCGAACAACTTTCATTTTTTACGCGTCTCCATCCGACTTCCCGATCAAAAGTGATGTCTGTTTGAAGTTTTCCACAAAAAATTCTCAGCAACTCAAAATCTCTTGTTGTTTTCCAACCTGTGAGGACTCCTCCGCCAAATATACCCTCAATAGAGTTACCAGAAAAAAATTTGGATCAAAAATCATTTTTTTACCTAATTTTTATGAATTTTTCAATAGTACTGCCATGCGAAAATCTATCAAAAGTTATGACCACGAGTTCAGCTTTTTCGTGCTATTTTTTTTTTTACTGACCCTCGAAATAAAAAAATTAAAGTACCTAGAAAAACGATCCTGAAAAAGTTTTGTGTAGCTAGTTATCGTGTTCGGTGTCCAACCATTTTGAAACTGAAGCCCAGTTGCAAACCCATATAGGCATTGATCTCGCTACACTTGACAGGTGTGATCATACGAACACTAATGCACCGAATCTCATCAGAATTCCGCAGGCAAGCGTGCTTGGGCGACAGTAGTACTAGGATGGGTGACCTCCTGGGAAGTCCTTGTGTTGCACTTCTTTTTGTATTTATTTTTTGTGTTCTGTTTTTCTTCCTGACCTAGACAATCAAACCATTAGTTCAGTGAGTTATCGCATTCGGGGCCCTTCGGGAATTGGCATCTAGATTCGTTACGTCATTTCGAACAACTTTCATTTTTTACGCGTCTCCATCCGACTTCCCGATCAAAAGTTATCGCAGTTTGAAGTTTTCCCTAAAAACTTCTCAGCAACACAAAAGCTCTCGTTTTTTTCCAACCTGTGAGGACACCTCCGCCAAATATACCCTCAATAGAGTTACCAGAAAAAAATTTGGATCAAAATCATTTTTTACCTTTTTTTAATGAATTTTTCAATGTTTCTGCCATGCCAAAATCTATCAAAAGTTATGACCACGAGTTACCTTTTTCGTGCTATTTTTTTTTTGGTGACCCTCTAAATAAAAAAATTAAAGTACCTAGAAAAATGATTCTGAAATAGTGTTGTGTATCGAGTTATCGCGTTCGGGGTCCAACCATTTTGAATCTGAAGCCCAGTTGCAAACACATATAGGCATTGATCTTGCTACACTTGACAGGTGCGATCATACCAGCACTAATGCACCGGATCCCATCAGAACTCCGCAGTTAAGCGTGCTTGTTATGTTTTTCTTCCTGGCCTAGACAATCAAACCATGAGTTCAGTCAGTTATCGCGTTCGTTGCCCTTCGGGAATAGGCAACTAGATTCGTTATGTCTTTCCGAACAACTTTCATTTTTTACGCATCTCCATCCGACTTCCCGATCAAAACTTATTGCCGTTTGAAGTTTTCCACCAAAAATTCTTAGCAACTCAAAATCTCTCGTTGTTTTCCAACCTGTGAGGACTCCTCCGCCAAATATACCCTGAATAGAGTTACCAGAAAAAAATTTGGATCAAAAATCATTTTTTTAACTATTTTTAGTGAATTTTTCAATATTACTGCCATGCCAAAATCTATCAAAAGTTATGACCACGAGTTCACCTTTTTCGTGCTATTTTTTTTTTTGCTGACCCTCTATATAAAAAATAAAAGTACCTAGAAAAATGATCCTGAAATACTGTTGTGTAGCTAGTTATCGCGTTCGGGGTCCAACCATTTTGAAACTGAAGCCCAATTGCAAACCCATATACGCATTGATCTTGCTACACTTGACAGGTGCGATCATACCAGCACTAATGCACCGAATCGCTTTAGAACTCCGCAGGTAATCGTGCTTGGGCGAGAGTAGTACTAGGATGGGTGACCTCCTGGGAAGTCCTCGTGCTTGCACTTCTTCTTGTATTTTTTTTTTGTGTTCTGTTTTTCTTTCTGGCCTAGACAATCAAACCATGAGTTCAGTGAGTTATCGCGTTTGAGCCCTTCGAGAATTGGCAACTAGATTCGTTACGTCATTTCGAACAACTTTCATTTTTTACGCGTCTCCATCCGACTTCCCAATCAAAAGTTATCGCCGTTTGAAGTTTTCCACAAAAAAATTTCAGCAACTCAAAATCTCTCGTTGTTTTCCAACCTGTGAGGACTCCTCCGCCAAATATACCCTCAATAGAGTCACTAGAAAAAAATTTGAATCAAAAATCATTTATTTACCTATTTTTAATGAATTTTTTGAATATTACTGCCATGCCAAAATCTATCAAAAGTTATGACCACGAGTTCGCCTTTTTCGTGCTATTTTTTTTTTGCTGACCCTCGAAATAAAAAAATTAAAGTACCTAGAAAAACGATCCTGAAATAGTGTTGTGTAGCGAGTTATCGCGTTCGGGGTCCAACCATTTTGAAACTGAAGCCCAGTTGCAAACCCATATAGGCATTGATCTTGCTACACTTGACAGTGAAGCGTGCTAGGGGGAGGGTAGTACTAGGGTGGGTGACCTCCTGGGAAGTCCTCGTTTTGTATTTCTCTTTGTATTTATTTTTTCTGTTATATTTCTCTCCCTGGCCTAGACAATCAAACCATGAGTTCAGTGAGTTATCGCGTTTGGGGCCCTTCGGGAATTGGGAACTAGATTCGTTACGTCATTTCGAACAACTTTCATTTTTTACGCGTATCCATCCGACTTCCCGATCAAAAGTTATGGCCGTTTGAAGTTTTCCACAAAAAATTCTCAGCAACTCTAAATCTCTTGTTGTTTTCCAACCTGTGAGGACTCCTCCGCCAAATATACCCTCAATAGAGTTACCAGAAAAAAATTTGGATCAAAAATCATTTTTTTACCTATTTTTTATGAATTTTTCAATATTACTGCCATGCCAAAATCTATCAAAAGTTATGACCACGAGTTCACCTTTTTCGTGCTATTTTTTTTTTCTCACCCTCTAAATAAAAAATTAAAGTACCTAGAAAAACGATCCTGAAATAGTGTTGTGTAGCGAGTTATCGCGTTCGGGGTCCAACCATTTTGAAACTGAAGCCCAGTTGCAAACCCATATAGGCATTGATCTTGCTACACTTGACAGGTGCGATCATACCAGCACTAATGCACCGGATCCCATCAGAACTCCGCAGTGAAGCGTGCTGGCGAGAGTAGTACTAGGATGGGTGACCTCCTGGGAAGTTCTCGTGTTGCACTTCTTTTTGTAATTATTTTTTGTCTTCTGTTTTTCTTCCTGGCCTAGACAATCAAACCATGAGTTCAGTAAGTTATCGCGTTCGGGGCCCTTCGGGAATTGGCAACTAGATTCGTTACGTCATTTCGAACAACTTTCATTTTTTACGCATCTCCATCCGACTTCCCGATCAAAAGTTATTGCCGTTTGAAGTTTTCCCTAAAAAATTCTCCGCAACTCAAAATATCTCGTTGTTTTCCAACCTGTGAGGACTCCTCCACCAAATATACCCTCAATAGAGTTACCAGAAAAAAAATTGGATCAAAAATCATTTTTTTACCTAATTTTTATGATTTTTTCCATATTATTGCCATGCAAAAATCTATCAAAAGTTATGACCACGAGTTCACCTTTTTCGTGCTATTTTTTTTTTGCTGACCCTCTAAATAAAAAAATTAAAGTACCTAGAAAAAAGATCCTGAAATAGTGTTGTGTAGCGAGTTATCGCGTTCGGGGTCCAACCATTTTGAAACTGAAGCCCAGTTGCAAACCCATATAAGCATTGATCTTTCTACACTTGACAGGTGCGATCATACCAGCACTAATGCACCGGATCCCACCAGAACTCCGCAATGAAGCGTGCTTGGCGAGAGTAGCACTAGGATGGGTGACCTCCTGGGAAGTTCTCCTGTTGCACTTCTTTTTGTAATTATTTTTTGTGTTATGTTTTTCTTCCTGGCCTAGACAATCAAACCATGAGTTCAGTAAGTTATGGCATTCGGGGCCCTTCGGGAATTGGCAACTAGATTCGTTACGTCATTTCGAACAACTTTCATTTTTTACGCATCTCCATCCGACTTCCCGATCAAAAGTTATTGCCGTTTGAAGTTTTCCCTAAAAAATTCTCCGCAACTCAAAATATCTCGTTGTTTTCCAACCTGTGAGGACTCCTCCACCAAATATACCCTCAATAGAGTTACCAGAAAAAAATTTGGATCAAAAATCATTTTTTTACCTAATTTTTATGATTTTATCCATATTATTGCCATGCAAAAATCTATCAAAAGTTATGACCACGAGTTCACCTTTTTCGTTCTATTCTTTTTTTTGCTGACCCTGTAAATAAAAAAATTAAAGTACCTAGAAAAACGATCCTGAAATAGTGTCGTGTAGCGAGTTATCGCGTTCGGGGTCCAACCATTTTGAAACTGAAGCCCAGTTGCAAACCCATATAGGCATTGATCTTGCTACACTTGACAGGTGCGATCATACCAGCACTAATGCACCGGATCCCATCAAAACTCCGCAGTGAAGCGTGCTTGGGCGAGAGTAGTACTAGGATGGGTAACCTCCTAAGTTTTCCACCAAAAATTTACAGCAACTCAATATCTCTCGTTGTTTTTCAACCTGTGAGGACTCCTCCGCCAAATATACCCTCAATAGAGTTACCAGAAAAAATTTGGATCAAAAATCATTTTTAATGATTTTTTCAATATTACTGCCATGCCAAAATCTATCAAAAGTTATGACCACGAGTTCACCTTTTTCGTGCTATTTTTTTTTCTGACCCTCTAAATAAAAAAATTAAAGTACCTAGAAAAACGATCCTGAAATAGTTTTGTGTAGCGTGTTATCGCGTTCGTAGTCCAACCATTTTGAAACTGAAGCCCAGTTGCAAACCCATATAGGAATTGATCTTACTACACTTGACAGGTGCGATCATTACAACACTAATGCACCCGATCCCATCATAACTCTGCAGTCAAGCGTGCTTGAGCGAGAGTAGTACTAGGATGGGTGTCCTCCTGGGAAGTCCTCGTGTTGCACTAATTTTTGTATTTATTTTTTGTGTTCTGTTTTTCTTCCTGGCCTAGACAATCAAACCATGAGTTCAGTGACTTATCGCGTTCGGGGCCCTTCGGAAATTGGCAACTAGATTCGTTACGTCATTTCGAACAACTTTCATTTTTTACACGTCTCCATCCGATTTCCTGATCAAAAGTTATGGCCGTTTGAAGTTTTCCACCAAAAATTTACAGCAACTCAAAATCTCTCGTTGTTTTCCAACCTGTGAGGACTCCTCCGCCAAATATACCCTCAATAGAGTTACCAGAAAAAAATTTGGATCAAAAATCATTTTTTACCTATTTTTAATGAATTTTTCAATATTACTGCCATGCCAAAATCTATCAAAAGTTATGACCACGAGTTCACCTTTTTCGTGCTATTTTTTTTTTCTCACCCTCTAAATAAAAAAATTTAACTACCTAGAAAAACGATCCTGACATAATTTTGTGTAGCGTGTTATCTCGTTCGGGGTCCAGCCATTTTGAAACTGAAGCCCAGTTGCAAACCCATATAGGCATTGATCTTGCTACACTTGACAGGTGCGATCATACCAGCACTAATGCACCGGATCCCATCAGAACTCTGCAGTCAAACGTGCTTGGGCGAGAGTAGTACTAGGATGGGTGACCTCTTGGGAGTCCTCGTGTTGCACTTCTTTTTGTATTTATTTTTGTGTTCTGTTTTTCTTACTGGCCTAGACAATCAATCCATGAGGTCAGTGAGTTATCGAGTTCGGGGCCGTTCGGAAATTGGCAACTAGATTCGTTACGTCATTTCGAACAACTTTCATTTTTTACGCGTCTCCATCCGACTTCCTGATCAAAAGTTATGGCCGTTTGAAGTTTTCCACCTAAAATTCTCAGCAACTCAAAATATCTCGTTGTTTTCCAACATGTGAGGACTCCTCCGCCAAATATACCTTAAATAGAGTTACCAGAAAATGATTTGGATCAAAAATCATTTTTTACCTATTTTTAATGAATTTTTCAATATTACTGCCTTGCCAAAATCTACCAAAAGTTATGACCACGAGTTCACCTTTTTCGTGATATTTTTTTTTTGTTGACCCTCGAAATAAAAAAATTAAACAACCTAGAAAAACGATCCTGAAATAGTGTTGTGTAGCGAGTTATCGCGTTCGGGGTCCAACCATTTTGAAACTGAAGCCCAGTTGCAAACCCATATAGGCATTGATCTTGCTACACTTGACAGGTGCAATCATACCAGCACGAATGCACCGGATCCCATCAGAACCCCGCAGTCAAGCGGGCTTGGGCGAGAGTAGTACTAGGATGGGTGACCTCCTGGGAAGTCCTTGTGTTGCACTTCTTTTTGTATTTATTTTTTGTGTTCTATTTTTTTTAATGGCCTAGACAATCAAACCATGAGTTCAGTGACTTATCGCGTTCGGGGCCCTTCGGGGATTGCCAACTAGATTCGTTACGTCATTTCGAACAACTTTCATTTTTTACGGGTCTCGATCTGACTTCCCGATCAAAAGTTATGGCCGTTTGAAATTTTCCACCAAAAATTTACAGCAACTCAAAATCTCTCGTTGTTTTTCAACCAGTGAGGACTCCTCCGCCAAATATATCCTCAATAGAGTTACCAGAAAAAAATTTGGATCAAAAATCATTTTTTACCTATTTTTAATGATTTTTTCAATATTACTGCCATGCCAAAATCTATCAAAAGTTATGACCACGAGTTCACCTTTTTCGTGCTATTTTTTTTTCTGACCCTCTAAATAAAAAAATTAAAGTACCTAGAAAAACGATCCTGAAATAGTTTTGTGTAGCGTGTTATCGCGTTCGTAGTCCAACCATTTTGAAACTGAAGCCCAGTTGCAAACCCATATAGGCATTGATCTTACTACACTTGACAGGTGCGATCATCACAACACTAATGCACCCGATCCCATCATAACTCTGCAGTCAAGCGTTCTTGAGCGAGAGTAGTACTTGGATGGGTGTCCTCCTGGGAAGTCCTCGTGTTCCACTAATTTTTGTATTTATTTTTTGTGTTCTGTTTTTCTTCCTGGCCTAGACAATCAAACCATGAGTTCAGTGAGTTTCGCGTTCGGGGCCGTTCGGAAATTGGCAACTAGATTCGTTACGTCATTTCGAACAACTTTCATTTTTTACACGTCTCCATCCGATTTCCTGATCAAAAGTTATGGCGTTTGAAGTT
This sequence comes from Phaseolus vulgaris, assembly GCF_000499845.2. Classification (NCBI taxonomy): domain Eukaryota; kingdom Viridiplantae; phylum Streptophyta; class Magnoliopsida; order Fabales; family Fabaceae; genus Phaseolus; species Phaseolus vulgaris. The sequence goes on from NC_023754.2 coordinate 6,231,324, forward strand.
TTCCACCAAAAATTTACAGCAACTCAAAATCTCTCGTTGTTTTCCAACCTGTGAGGACTCCTCCGCCAAATATACCCTCAATAGAGTTACCAGAAAAAAATTTGGATCAAAAATCATTTTTTACCTATTTTTAATGAATTTTTCAATATTACTGCCATGCTAAAATCTATCAAAATTATGACCACGAGTTCACCTTTTTCGTGCTATTTTTTTTTTTTCTCACCCTCTAAATAAAAAAATTTAACTAACTAGAAAAACGATCCTGAAATAGTTTTGTGTAGCGTGTTATCTCGTTCGGGGTCCAGCCATTTTGAAACTGAAGCCCAATTGCAAACCCATATAGGCATTGATCTTGCTACACTTGACAGGTGCGATCATACCAGCACTAATGCACCGGATCCCATCAGAACTCTGCAGTCAAACGTGCTTGGGCGAGAGTAGTACTAGGATGGGTGACCTCTTGGGAGTCCTCGTGTTGCACTTCTTTTTGTATTTATTTTTTGTGTTCTGTTTTTCTTACTGGCCTAGACAATCAATCCATGAGTTCAGTGAGTTATCGCGTTCGGGGCCGTTCGGAAATTGGCAACTAGATTCGTTATGTCATTTCGAACAACTTTGATTTTTTACGCATCTCCATCCAACTTCCTGATCAAAAGTTATGGCCGTTTGAAGTTTTCCACCAAAAATTCTCAGCAACTCAAAATCTCTCGTTGTTTTCCAACCTGTGAGGACTCCTCCACCAAATATACCCTCAATAGAGTTACCAGAAAAAAATTTGGATCAAAAATCATTTTTTACCTTATTTTAATGAATTTTTCAATATTACTGCCATGCCAAAATCTAGCATGCCGATCTAGAGGAACTATTCGCTATAATAGCCAAGTACAGGTTGAAGCTAAACCCCGAGAAGTGCATTTTTGGCGTAGAGGTGGGAAAATTCTTGGGTTTCCTCTTAACTGAAAGAGGAATCGAGGCGAATCCTGATAAGTGTGCTGGCATCCTGGCAATGAGAAGCCCTGCCACTATCAAGGAGGTACAACAGCTTACAGGCCGGATGGCCGCCCTGTCGCGATTCGTATCTGCCAGTGGGGAGAGTGACCCCAGTATTTCCAGTGTTTGAAAAGAAATAACAGGTTTGTCTGGACGAGAGAGGGCGAAGAGGCTTTCGTGAAACTCAAAGAGTACTTGGCGAGCCCGCCGGTTCTGTGCAAACCCCAAGTGGGAACGCCCCTCAAGTTATACTTCGCCGTTACTGAAAGGGCGTTGAGCGCGGTGCTCGTACAAGAACAAGATCAGGTTCAGAAGCCTATCTACTTTGTCAGTAAGGTGTTACAAGGTTCGGAAGTGAGATACCAAGCCTTAGAGAAAGCAGCGTTCGGAGTCGTATTTTCAGCGAGAAGACTACGACATTACTTCCAGAGCTTCGAAGTATGGGTGATGACCGACCTGCCCATCCAAAAGGTTCTAAAGAAACCAGATGTAGCTGGAAGGATAGTAAAATGGGCAGTGGAGTTGTCAGAGTTCGACGTCAGGTACGAACCACGAGGACCGATTAAATGCAAATCTTCGCCGACTTTGTGGTCGAGCTGTCCGCTGAGACGACGCATAATGCCGGAAGTGATGATCGATGGGTACTCTCAGTTGATGGGTCGTCCAACCAGCTAGGTAGTGGGGCTGGAGTCATTTTGGAAGGACCCAACGGAGTGTTAATAGAACAATCTCTGAGGTTTGCCTTCAAAGCTAGCAATAACCAGGCAGAATATGAAGCATTGATTGCTGGTATCCTGTTGGCAAAGGAAATGGGGGCGAAGGCACTGATGGCCAAAAGCGACTCTTTGCTGATCACCGGGCAGGTGACCGACGAATTCCAGGCCAAGGATCCACAAATGGCGGCTTACCTAGAGTATGTAAAAGAGCTAAGACGTTCCTTTTCCTTGTTTGAAGTGGTGCATGTACCAAGGGAACAGAATGCCCGAGTTGACTTGCTTGCCAAGCTCGCCAGTTCAAGCAAGGGGGGCCGGCAGAGGACTGTTATACAAGAAACTCTAAAGACACCTCGGGCGTTCGCAGCAGACCACCAGGTTCTTCAAGTTTGCAAGTCAACAGAAGGGATAGCAAGGAGCCATCGATCGTTAACTCAGGAAACCTTGAGAGCGCCGAGAGTTAAGGCGCACCCAGTGGAGGAAGCGAAGACAGCGCGAGTTTGCGCCGTTTACCAACCAGATACATGGATAACATCATACCAGCGGTACATAGCAGACGACGTCCTCCCAGTAGATCCGACAGAGGCCAGAAAGATAAAGAAAAGCTCTAACAAGTTCACCTTGATCGATGGGGAGCTGTATAGGTTCGGATTTACACACCCCCTATTAGTATGTGTGCATGGAGAGAAGTGCGCGAGAATTATGACTGAACTCCACGAGGGAATCTGCAGAAGCCACATCGGAGGGCGAGCCCTGGCAACGAGAACTCTCCGCGCGGGCTATTATTGGCCAACCATGAGGGAAGATTGTAAGGAATACGCACAGCGTTGCAAACAATGCCAGCAACACGCCGATTCGCACAAGGCGCCCCTAGAAGAGCTAAAGTCAATCTACAGCCCCTGGCCATTTCATACGTGGGGAATCGATATTCTGGGGCCCTTTCCGTTGGCGATCAGGCAAATGAATTACTTAGTCGTAGCAATCGAGTATTTCACAAAATGGATTGAAGCGGAACCAGTAGCCCAGATTACAGCACACAAGATTCAGAATTTCGTATGGAAGAACATCGTGTGTCACTTTGGTGTACCAAAGTGTTTGGTATTAGATAATGGGACCCAATTCGCAAGTCACTTATTGAAGAAACTGTGCGAGGATATTGGGACGCAACAGGTGTTTGCTTCGGTGGAGAACCCACAAACGAATGGGCAAGTGGAGTCGGCCAATTGGGTTTTGCTGAGAGGACTGAAGAGGAGGTTGGAGAAAGCCAAGGGGTCTTGGGCTGAGGAAGTCCATCGCATAGTATGGGCATATCATACTACCGAACAATCGGGAACCCACGAAACCCCGTTTAGCTTGGTATATGGGTGCGACGCGATGATCCCAGTCGAAATCCAGGAAAGCTCGCCAAGATTCAAGAACTTTGTAGCAGAAGACTCGAACGCCGAAAGGAGAATGAATTTGGATTTGCTGGACGAAGTCAGGGAGGAGGCAAGGGTAAAAGCCGAAGCAGTAAAAAGAAGAGTGGAACGTAAGTACAACTCCCGGATGAAAATCAAGGCGATTCAGAGATGGCGACCTGGTGATGAGGAAGGCCCACCAATACGAGATGCAGAGCAAGTTGTCGCCCAAGTAGACGGGACCGTTCAGAGTAACCGAAGCACTCGGAAACGGTGCTTACCGCCTAGAAACACTGGAAGGAGGGGCGATTCCTCGTACTTGGAACGCCACCCATCTCAAGTTTTATTACAGTTAAAACATTTTCAAGGGGGCACTCTTTTTCCCCGAAGAGGGTTTTTTAATGAGGCCACCTAATAAAGAAGGTTTCGAAATTTATCAAAGTTCCCAAGTTATTTAAATGTGCACGCTTATCTTTTTAAGTTTTTGAAGAGAGCCCTTGTTGCCCCTACATAGTTTAGTGCAAAAATTGAATGTTAAAATTTTTCAAGTCCTCATCGCTAGTTGGCGATCGGAGGCACAAGTTAAGTTCTAAGTCTTCACCGCCACTCGGCGATTGGAGGCACAAGTTAAGTTCTAAGCCCTCATCGCCAGTTAGCGATCGGAGGTAAAAGATAAGATAAATCCTCCTCGCCCTCGAGCGAAGCTGAGGTCAGTAAATAGTTATAAGATAAATCCTCCTCGCCCTCGAGCGAAGCTAAGGTCAGTGAAATAGTCATAAGATAAATCCTCCTCGCCCTCGAGCAAAGCTGAGGTCAGTTAAACAGTTATCAGATAAATCCTCCTCGCCCTCGAGCGAAGCTGAGGTCAGTAAAATAGTTATCAGATAAATCCTCCTCGCCCTCGAGCGAAGCTGAGGTCAGTTAATAGTTGTCAGCTAAGTCCTCCTCGCCCTCGAACGATGTTGAGGCCATAGAACAGATTGCAAGTCCTCAATGCATCCAGGGGAAGGAAAGATGTAACCCCTGGGCAAAGTAGAGGCACCAGAGAAAGCCCTCCTCAACCTCGAGTGAGTTCAGGCAAGAACAGATTGCAAGTCCTCAGTGCTTCCAGGGGAAGAGGAAGTGGAACCCCTGGGCAAAGTGGAGGCACCAGAGAAAGTCCTCCTCACACTCGAGTGAGTTCAGGCGAGAACAGATTACAAGGCCCCTTTGCTTAAGTAAAATGAGACAAGTTTGAAAGTTCCCGATGCAGAATCAGGCCAGCAAAGAATTAGGCGGTAACCTGGAAGTACACATGTCATTCAGCGGATCAGGCAAACAAGATTTCAGACACTAAGAATAACCCACGCCCACAGAGCTAAGCACCAGTCGGCGCTGAGTTGATTTCTTTAAGCAAGAGTTAGTCGGTTATATCAGATCAGATGATTACGAGACAGATAAGGGCAAAATCATGCGCGTATATTAAAGCAGTTTGAATAAAGAGAAAGTCGTTACAAATAGATTCATTACACATAAACCAAGGTCGAATATATAAGTCTGTCAAGATGTTTCAAAACAAAACGGCAAATGGAAATGTTAATCCGAAGGTACAATTTTGCCGTCTACCACTTCATGGCAAATCGAGAACTGAGAGAGGTCCAAGTCGGGATAAGCACAAGCGAACTGCTCCAAGGCCGCGCCAAACCCGGAAGTCAGAACGTTTGCAGCGCTGAGGTCGAGTTCTTCAATTTGTTTCTTCAGCTTTTCGTTCTCCTCAAGCGCCTGGGAGAGCTTTGCTGCAGCCTCGTTCAGCTCCTTATCTTTCTCGCTCAGTTCCTTGGCCTTTCGGTCCTTGTCGGCTTCGATTTTGCCCAGTAGATCTTCCCTTTCAATTGACTTGGCTTCGAGCTCATCCACGTAGGCCTTTTTAGCCTTGAGGGTCTCCTCCAGGTCCGCTATCTTTTCCTGCTGAGGCACGAGCCTGCTTTCGAGTTCAGTGACCTCTAAGAATTTGTCATTGAGCTTTTTGTGTAGCTCAGCGCTATTTTTGCGTTCGTTCCGCAGCTCGTCTTTCAAAGTGTTCTCTAACCGCGAAAACTCCAATCCCCGCATCGTAATGTCACGCTTAAGTTGTTGGACTTGGTCCTTCGCAGCACCGGCTTCGGATTCATACTGGTTCAAAGAATCCCTTAGAGCCTCGCCCATCATCTGGTAAAGACGCTTCTCTATGCACTCAGTAGTTATAGCGCTAAGGTAAGCGGCGTGGGCTTTCAAGACCTCCTCAACAGAGGCTGGAAGAGCAGGGATTGGGAGAGGGGTTGAGGGTTGGTTCTCGCCACCACCCTCATAAGTGTGGACGACCAGGGAAGCGTCAGTACGCGGCGGCGATACGTTTGGCTCCACTACAGGCTGGGGGAACGACTGAACATCCACAGTTTGATTCGGAACGCCTCCAGCAGCTGAGGTATTTGACGGCAGAGTATCCCCAGCGCTCTCAAAAGGTGTGGAGGCGCTGGGAGGATTCTCTACGTAATCTAGGCCTGCACTTTCGATTGTTGGCGGCTCAGTGGTGGTCGCCCTGCTCCTTTTACAAACAAACCCATCTTCGGTACTCTCGTCCTCCTCTTCATCCGACACCATTGTGGGAATCTTCCTCTTGGCCCTCTTTGGTGGCAGTTTTTTCCTCGTAGGGGCAGGAAGGGCGACGAGGGAAGGTGAGCCCGCTGGAGGGAGCTCGCCCCGAGCAACGGCAGCTTCTGCGACAGAATTCGGGACAGTCTGAGAACCCGCTGCGAGATTGTGACGCTTGGCTAAGGAGCGCAACCTAGCCATATGATCTTTTCCCAACATTGTATCTGCACAAAGTGATAAATGTGCAAATCAATCCAGTTTCAGGTAACCGGTAATACAGGGATCAAGCAGCCAAGAATAAACGCAGGACAGTGTAACGCAAATAACTTTGATAAAGAGCAAACCGGACTTGGCGCAGGAAGAGAAATCCAGATAGAGTAGAAGGGCAGACCTATGTAAAAGTCTAGTTGATCCTCATAGAATTCGAACTTGATGATTGAGGGGGTAGCCAAGATGGTATTGGTAGAGGCAACTTCTTTCCAGAAGTTGCACAGGTCTCTGTCAAGTTCCCCCATCTTCTCTGGACTCCTAGCTTTCCGAAAGTTATCCTTAGAGTCCTTCTTTCCCTTGTTAACCCAGTACAAGGGGAATCCATCAAGAAGCGTGGGATCCTGATCATTGCAGCGAACACGAACAAACTTACCCTTCCAGTCCTTATAAGATTGCTGGAAGATTTAGAGGATGGATCTCCCAGCAATCCCATTGAGGCTTACCCACAGGCGATCCCCTAGGTTTTTAGCCTCGAACAGAAATAAGAACACATCTACGGAGGCTGGATGGCCTAGGTGCGCACAGACAATTTGGTATGCCCTGACTAACGCCCAGTCGTTGGGATGCAGCTGAGCAGGGGCAATATCAAGCTCGGTCAGGAGCTCTCTCTCAAAGCGAGTGAGAGGGAACCTGAGCTTAACCTTCTTAAATACGGTTACATAGATGAAGCAGGAAGGGTGGCCATCGTTGCCATCATTGTCAGTACAGACAGGTTTCCCAGGAAGACAAGGGCGAATGGCCACCTTGTCGTCATTTTCCTTATGAAAGGTAAGGTGGGTTTTATCTCTCAAACGATGAATATCAGCCTCAGTATTGATCGAGGAAGTCTCGTTCAGCAAGGCTGGAGGAGCCCGTGGGTATAACAGTTTGTAGTCAGGAATGGGGCGTACAGTAGCACTGGTTTGTGGGGGGGTGGTTTGCAGTTGGTTAGGTTGAGAGGGCGCAGGCCTCTGAGCCTGGTTTGAAAGGATGGCAGGATCCCTGGTTGGGTTACGAGACGTAGAGGGAGTTCCTGAAGAAGGTTTTTTGCGTAACTTTGGAGGAGGGTTTCGAGAGGGGGCAAGGCTGTCTGATGTGGCCCTCGTACGAGCCATCGAGAAACTGCAGAGAAGACGACAAGGAAATGAAAAAGTGGAGGGTTGATAAACAGAATGACTCGATTGAAAGACAGAAAAGGAAAACAGCATGAACAAAGGGGGTCGTAGAGAGGAAAGGAAAAACCTAAAACGAAGGGAAAGGCAAAACAGAGAACAAGCAGCCCACAACGTATGCTCCAAGCAGTTAATGGATGATGCAAGCCGATTAAAATGCGGTAAGCACTAGCGAGAGTGATAAAAGGGTTACCTTTTAATGATCGAAGGAGCGCGCAGGGAAATGGTGATTGGGGAGTCAAAGCATTCACCAGAGCGTATCGGAAGTTTGAGAGCGAAGAAGAAAGATAATGGAACAGTGGAGTGGCGCGAGAAGTTTTAGAGTTTCGAATGTTGCGAGGAGCGCAAACGACATGAAATAATGACCATCGATGGGTCCACGTGTCAGTTGATGGGGGGGTTGGTGAAATGTCAAATCAGTAATCAGCGTGGGCATTAGCGCGTAAAGCCACGTAGATCGCCGGAGTTTAACTTATCCTCCTCGCCAAAGGAATCGCAGCCCGAGTACCGGCACGGTCATCGCCAAATGGAAGACCAGGCGGTCTGACATCGCTACAAGCAGCACATCGCCAACTATTCAGGGCGAAAATGCCGAAGGTTCAAGTAAGAAAGCTCAAACGAGCGGGCATCCCTCACAAAAATGAAGGCCGAGCAGAGCCATAAGTGAAATAATCAGAAGCAGGGTATTTAAGGAATGGAGAAACAAGCAAATGTTATCTAAGAAATTCACGCCAAGCATAGCGAAGGGGATAATGGGAGTAGCGTGCGCAGCATGGCAAAGAACGCAAGCATGCAAAAATAAGTGGAACAACATTCAACATAAAGAAAAACGTAAAGCCAGCGTTAGAGGTATAGACAGAGTTTATGACAGTTGCAAGATGAAAAAAATAATCCTATACACATCCTAATGTCTGCGCAGGAAGCGAGAACATATCACTCATCAGTGGCGCCCAGAGTTTGAGCGATACGACGAAGAAGCCCCGTCTCCGAACCTCAAAGCCTGAGTCAGCAGTGCCCTCTGATGATCGTTTATCTTCGAACCTACGTAAAATAGGAGTAAAGTACAGTAAGAGACAGACGTGAAACAAAGTACTTCCAAGCAAAATCATACAAGAAATCCAACAAAAACAGAAAGTAGGAGGATCATAAGGAAAACCTCACGCACCTATATATTTTTCCAGAAGCTCGGCATTATACTCCAAGCTTATTAGAGCAGCCGCGTCAAAACCTCCAACACCCGCCAGGATCTTGCAAGCTTCCTGATCCCTTGAAGACAACTTCTTAAGGGGTTTAGATTTCAAGGCTCTGGCGTCCTTTGTCCAATACAAAGGAAAGCCGTCCAGGGCAGAGGGCACCAGGTCAGAACAGCACACCTTGAAGAACCTGCCTTTCCACCCTGTGAAGGTTTGCTGGAAAGGGGTCAAAAGAATCCTACCAGGGACGTTGCTGAGAGTCACCCAAAGGTTGTTTCTCTGCCTCTTCACCTCAAAGAAGTGAAGAAAGATGTCCACAGAGGGTGTGCATCCAAGGAAGCCAAGCAGAATGTCAAAGGCCTTAACGAAGGCCCAACTGTTAGGGTACAGTTGGGCTGGGGCAGTGTTCATCTCTGTCAGCAGCTCTCTCTCTCGAACCTAGAAAAAGGGAGGCGCACACCGACGCGTTTGAAGACCACCTGGTAAAAATAGAAAAAGGGGACTCCGTTGTTGGATCGCTCATCCCCGCATACCGGCTCCCCTAAGGTGCAAGGGAGCACGACGATGTCGTCGTCGTGCCTCTTTGCGAAGGCACGACGATCATAGGAACACTCTTCCCCCACGTGTTCCCTCAGGGCCCTGGTGGAGAGAAAGCAAGAGCATTCGTCAAGAAGTTCACTCGAAGCCCAGGGGTAAATATCCTTGTGACCCACTCTGGAGAAAGAAGGGTTGGTAGACATTTTAGTATGCAACTGTCAGCAAAGAAACTGAAGGTCAAGGAGGAAAGGTCCAGCGGCGGAATAGAAGGGAAGTTTGTAAGGAAAGAACGTGGAACAAGGGGTTCTTGAGAAGAAGATGAATGGTGCAAGAAAGATGTGAAAGAGGTCAAGTCAGTGAGTTAAGGTACGGGGTTTTCAAAGATTCGAGTGTTACAGTTGAAACAGTAAAGGACGTTAAAGCGAGTGCCTTACAATTGGGCCACGTGTCACGAGATGGAGGTGCGGACTGAAGTGTCACCTTTTTGGATCAGAGAATATCGCGTCGTCAGAGTCCTTGAGGGTACGTCGCGCCGGCGATGCAGAAAGGTCACATCAATCGGTCGGAGAGCGACATGTCGTCAAACGCCGCGAGGGCGACAGGGGCGAGGCCTTAGTCTTTTCGCTGAAAACAAGTGATCAGCTCAAGACTGGGGGGCTTGTGTACTGACCAGGTCATCGGGTGTGATGACGTGGACAAGAGAAAGGTAGGTGGTCAAGAAGTCAACATAGTCGCCGTATGTAGAAGCGACGTTCTGCATTATACATAATCGGTTATCGCTGAGATGTGTCACCGCCAAGATGAGTCATCGCCCAAGAGAAGGACATCGCCTAAGCAAGACGTCGCCCAAGCGAGACGTCGCCCAAGTAAGACATCGTCCGAAGAGTCAACCCGTGTGACAGAAGCATTTCGCAGAGAAGAGGGCCCACACGATAGAGTAACCCTAAGCTGGGCGGCGGCACTGTGGGACCCTCCGCACAGAACAAACGATCAAGTCAAAGGGGCACGTGACAATGCCCACGTGCTCATTAAAGATCTCCAAGGAAGGCTGCATGCATGACACGTGATTAATTAGGGCACCCACGAAGTATGATGGCGCGAGAGATACGACACTCAAGTTAGAACCCAAGCGGCCACAAGGTTATTCATTGCACTCCAGATAAGGGAAGTCCATGTGTCAGATACGCTCAGATCCTAGGAATAGCGGCGCAAGGACCTTCTCCAAGGAACCCTAGATAAGAGCAGTAGCGCAAAGGTAAACCCTAGTTTTCACCTATATAAAGGGCACGAAGAACCCTAGTTAGGTACGCTTTCACAGCTACACGAGTTTTAACCTAATTCTCATAAGTCACACAGAGGACAAACCCCAGTTGTCTTCGCAGCACCCCGCAGGGAGCACAAGGCAATTAGGGCAACACAGTTTTAGCCACACAGTTTCAGTCATTGAGATTATCATATAGTTTTCAGTCACTTTGGTGTTTCTCGCTAGCTGACTTGATCGTCGGACTGCAAACGGCCGCGAGGGCGCCCTTTGTTCACTTCATTCAGGTACTCACAAACGAAGCAGGACGAAGGTGACCTAGCTCGCGAGGACAAGCCACGCGCAAAGACGATCCCGGTCAACCGGCAGGAACAATTTGGATCAAAAATCATTTTTTACCTATTTTTAATGAATTTTTCAATATTACTGCCAGGCCAAAACCTATCAAAAGTTATGACCACGAGTTCACCTTTTTCGTGCTATTTTTTTTTTTTTGCTGACCCTCTATATAAAAAAATTAAAGTACCTAGAAAAACGATCGTGAAATAGTGTTGTGTAGCAAGTCATCGCGTTCGGGGTCCAACCATTTTGAAACTGAAGCCCAGTTGCAAACCCATATAGGCATTGATCTTGCTACACTTGACAGGTGCGATCATACCAGCACTAATGCACCGGATCCCATCAGAACTCCGTAGGCAAGCGTGTTGGGGCGAGAGTAGTACTAGGATGGGTGACCTCCTGGGAAATCCTCGTGTTGCACTTCTTTTTGTATTTATTTTTTGTGTTCTGTTTTTCTTCCTGGCCTAGACAATCAAACCTTGACTTCAGTGAGTTATCGCGTTCGGGGCCCTTCGAGAATTGGCAACTAGATTTGTTACGTCATTTCGAACAACTTTCATTTTTTACGCGTCTCCATCCGACTTCCCGATAAAAAGTTATGGCCGTTTGAAGTTTTCCACCAAAAATTCTCAGCAACTCAAAATCTCTCATTGTTTTCCAACCTGTGAGCACTCCTCCGTCAAATATAACCTCAATAGAGTTACCAGAAAAAAATTTGGATCAAAACTCATTTTTTACCTATTTTTAATGAATTTTTCAATATTACTGCCATGCCAAAATCTATCAAAAGTTATGACCACGAGTTCACCTTTTTCGGCCTATTTTTTTTTTTTGCTGACCCTCTAAATAAAAAAATTAAAGTACCTAGAAAAACGATCCTGAAATAGTTTTGTGTAGCGTGTTATCGCGTTCGGAGTCCAACCATTTTGAAACTGAAGCCCAGTTGCAAACCCATATAGGCATTGATCTTACTACACTTCACAGGTGCGATCATAACAGCACTAATGCACCAGATCCCATCATAACTCAGCAGTCAAGCGTGCTTGAGCGAGAGTAGTACTAGGATGGGTGTCCTCCTGGGAAGTCCTCGTGTTGCACTACTTTTTGTATTTAGTTTTTGTGTTCTGTTTTTCTACCTGGCCTAGACAATCAAACCATGAGTTCAGTGAGTTATCGCGTTCGGGGCCCTTCGGAAATTGGCAACTAGATTCGTTACGTCATTTCGAACAACTTTCATTTTTTACGCGTCTCCATCCGACTTACCGATAAAAAGTTATAGACGTTTGAAGTTTTTCACAAAAAATTCTCAACAACTAAAAATCTTTCGTTTTTTTCCAAACTGTGAGGACTCCTCCGTCAAATATACCCTCAACAGAGTTACCAGAAAAAATATTGGATCAAAAATCAATTTTTACCTATTTTTAATGATTTTTTCAATATTACTCCCAGGCCAAAATCTATCAAAAGTTATCACCATGAGTTCACCTTTTTCGTGCTATTTTTTTTTTTTGCTGACCCTCTAAATAAAAAAATTAAAGTACTTAGAAAAAAGATCGTGAAATAGTGTTGTGTAGCGAGTTATCGCGTTTGGGGTCCAACCATTTTGAAACTAAAGCCCAGTTGCAAACACATATAGGCAATGATCTTGCTACACCTGATAGGTGCGATCATACCAGCACTAATGCAACGGATCCCATCAGAACTCCGCAGATAAACGTGCTTGGGCGAGAGTAGTACTAGGATGGTTGACCTCTTGGGAAGTCCTCGTGTTGCACTTCTTTTTGTACTTATTTTTTGTGTTATGTTTTTCTTCCTGGCCTAGACAATCAAACCATGAGTTCAGCGAGTTATCGCGTTTAGGGCCCTTTGGGAATTGGCAACTAGATTCGTTACGTCATTTCGAACAACTTTCATTTTTTACGCGTCTCCATCCGACTTTCCGATCAAAAGCTATGGCCGTTTGAAGTTTTTCACAAAAAATTCTCAACAACTAAAAATCTTAAATTTTTTTCCAAAATGTGAGGACTCCTCCGTCAAATATACCCTCAACAGAATTACCAGAAAAAAATTTGGATAAAAATCATTTTTTTACCTATTTTTAATGAATTTTTCAATATTACTCTCAGGCCAAATTCAATCAAATGTTATGACCGTTTGAAGTTTTGTCACGTTAATTTTTGGAAACACCAAATCTATCACTATTCTCTTCAATCTAAGGACTCCTATACCAAATATACCCAAAAACAAGATTCCACAAAAAAATTTGGATCAAAAATAAATTTCTACCTATTTTTAATGAAATTTACAATCTTGCCCTTCCTTGTTCAGTCATGTTGTACCTCAACACCAATGTTGCACTTCTTTTTGTATTTCTTTTTTGTGTTATGTTTTTCTTCTTCTTCCTGACCTAGACAATCAAACCACGATTTCACCTTTTTCGTGCTATTTTTTTTCGCTAACACTCTAAATAAAAAAGTTAAAGTACCTACAAAAACGATCGTGAAATAGTGTTGTGTAGAGAGTTATCGTGATCGGGGTCCATCCATTTTGAAACTGAAGCCCAGTTGAAAACCCATATAGGCATTGATCTTGCTACACTTGACAGGTGCGATCATACCAGCACCAATGCACCGGATCCCATCAGAATTCCGCAGTGAAGCGTGCTTGGACGAGAGTGTACTAGGATGGCTGACCTCCTGGGAAGTGCTCGTGTTGCACTTATTTTTGTATTTCTTTTTTGTGTTCTGTTTTTCTTCCTGGCCTAGACAATCAAACGAGGAGTTCAGTGAGTTATCGCGTTCGGGGCCCTCCGTAAATTGGCAACTAGATTCGTTACATCATTTCGAACAACTTTCATTTTTTACGCGTCTCCATCTGACTTCTCTATCAAAAGTTATGACAGTTTAAAGTTTTGTCACGTTAATTTTTGGAAACACCAAATCTATCACTATTCTCTTCGATCTAAGGACTCCTACATCAAATATACACAAAAACAAGATTCCACAAAAAATTTGTATCAAAAATAAATTCCTACCTATTTTTTTTGAATTTTACAATATTGCCTTACTTTGTTCATTCATGTTGTACCTCAACACCCATGTTGCACTTCTTTTTGTATTTCTTTTTTGTGTTATGTTTTTCTTCTTCTTCCTAGCCTAGACAATCAAACCACGAGTTGACCTTTTTCGTGCAATTTTTTTTTTGTTGAGCCTCTAAATAAAAAAATTAAAGTACCTACAAAAACGATCGTGAAATAGTGTTGTGTAGCTAGTTAGCGCGTTTGGGGTCCAACCATTTTGAAACTGAAGCCCAGTTGCAAACCCATATAGGCATTGATCTTGCTACACTTCATAGGTTTGATCATTGATGTGATTCCACTAGCCATATAGAGAATGATTCTTGACATTCTTAGGAATCACCTTGAGCTGGACATTATAGAGGCACTTTTCTTAGAGTTGGATCATTGTTCTAAGACAAGAACTCACCAAAAACTAGTACCAAATCCCAAACTCATTTGGATGAACCAAATATTGTCAAATTGAATCAACAAAGAGAGTAAAAACTGGAATGACCAAACAGAATTGAACAAGTAAACATATGAACCGAACAAAATAGAAATTAAAAGCAAGAACAGAACATAGGTGCTGGAAAATAGAAAAACCGAACCAAAACAACTCAAGAACACAAGACAACATGAACAATTGAAAAAGAAGAAAGGAAGGAGAAGAGAGTGCTCATGAAGATGGAAGAATGTTGGATGATCTCGCCACTAGAAGTGTGGAATGCTCCTAGATGAGAGTGATGCCGCCACTTGAGGACTCCAATGATCCATCAAGATAAGACTAGAGAAGAAGGCTCCAAAAGCTCTCCAAAGTTCACTCAAAATTTGAGTAGAGTTTTCTTAGATTAATTCCAATATGAAATTTACAAAGAGAGCACCTCTATTTATAGCCTAAGGTGCTGAAATGTAAGCTACACAAATTCAAAAACTCCCTCCCAAAAAGCTTCTAGAATTTGCGCCTAAAACAAAGCATGAGGAAGGTGTGATCCTTTCTATCACTTTGGCACCTCCTTATTTACTCCTACACCTATCTACTAACACACCCCCCCTAAGACTCTTAACTAAAGACTAAAAGATGCTTTAACAATAGAGGTTTCTAATGTTTCCCTCTAAGCACCTTCAAACAAAATTTATTTAAAACTTGGCCTTGCCCTTCATGGGATGGTCTTTGGGCTTTTGTGGGCTTTGGCCTTCTTGGGCTTGGGCTTGGGATTTATCTTTTGCAAAGATTAACAAGAAAAACTTTAAATGTGAAGGCAAATGATCTTGTTCTTCATTATAAAAAGCCACCTTTAGTTGATTCTCATCAATCATACCATCAATACTGCACCGAATCCTATCAGAACTCCGCAGTGAAGCATGTTTGGGCGAGAGTAGTACTAGGATGGGTGACCTCCTGGGAAGTCCTCGTGTTGCACTTCCTTTTGTATTTCTTTTTTGTGTTATGTTTTTCTTCTTGGCGTAGACAATCAAACCATGAGTTCAGTGAGTTATCACGTTCGGGGACCTTCGGGAATTGGCGACTATATTCGTTACGTCATTTCGAACAACTTTCATTTTTTACGCATCTCCATCTGACTTTTCTATCAAAAGTTATAACCATTTGAAGTTTTGTCACGTTAATTTTTGGAAACACCAAATCTAGCACTATGCTCTTCGATCTAAGGACTCCTACATCAAATATATACAAAAACAAGATTCCACAAAAAAATTTGGATCAAAAATAAATTTCTACCTTATTTTAATGAATTTTACAATATTGCCCTACCTTGTTCATTCATGTTGTACCTCAACACCCATGTTGCACTTATTTTTGTATTTCTTTTTTGTGTTCTGTTTTTCTTCCTGGCCTAGACAATCAAACGATGAGTTCAGTGAGTTATCGCGTTCGGGGCCCTTTGGGAATTGGCAACTAGATTCGTTACGTCATTTCGAACAACTTTCATTTTTTACGCGTCTCCATCTGACTTCTCTATCAAAAGTTATGACCATTTGAAGTTTTGTCACGTTAATTTTTGGAAACACCAAATCTATCACTATTCTCTTCGATCTAAGGACTCCTAAATCAAATATACACAAAAACAAGATTCCACAAAAAATTTGGATCAAAAATAAATTCCTACCTATTTTTTTTGAATTTTAGAATATTGCCTTACCTTGTTCATTCATGTTGTACCTCAACACCCATGTTGCACTTCTTTTTGTATTTCTTTTTTGTGTTATATTTTTCTTCTTCTTCCCAGCCTAGACAATCAAACCACGAGGTGACCTTTTTCGTGCTATTTTTTTTTGTTGAGCCTCTAAATAAAAAAATTAAAGTACCTAGAAAAACGATCGTGAAATAGTGTTGTGTAGCGAGTTAGCGCGTTTGGGGTCCAACCATTTTGAAACTGAAGCCCAGTTGCAAACCCATATAGGCATTGATCTTGCTACACTTCATAGGTTTGACCATACCATCAATACTGCACCGGATCCTATCAGAACTCCGCAGTGAAGCGTGTTTGGGCGAGAGTAGTACTAAGATGGGTGACCTCTTGGGAAGTCCTCGTGTTGCTCTTCTTTTTGTATTTCTTTTTTGTGTTATGTTTTTCTTCTTGGCGTAGACAATCAAACCATGAGTTCAGTGAGTTATCACGTTCGGGGACCTTCGGGAATTGGCGACTATATTCGTTACGTCATTTCGAACAACTTTCATTTTTTACGCATCTCCATCTGACTTTTCTATCAAAAGTTATAACCATTTGAAGTTTTGTCACGTAAATTTTTGGAAACACCAAATCTAGCACTATGCTCTTCGATCTAAGGACTCCTACATCAAATATATACAAAAACAAGATTCCACAAAAAAATTTGGCTCAAAAATAAATTTCTACCTTATTTTAATGAATTTTACAATATTGCCCTACCTTGTTCATTCATGTTGTACCTCAACACCCATGTTGCACTTATTTTTGTATTTCTTTTTTGTGTTCTGTTTTTCTTCCTGGCCTAGACAATCAAACGATGAGTTCAGTGAGTTATCGCGTTTGGGGCCCTCCGTAAATTGGCAACTAGATTCGTTACGTCATTTCGAACAACTTTCATTTTTTACGCGTCTCCATCTGACTTCTCTATCAAAAGTTATGACCATTTGAAGTTTTGTCACGTTAATTTTTGGAAACACCAAATCTATCACTATTCTCTTCGATCTAAGGACTCCTACATCAAATATACACAAAAACAAGATTCCACAAAAAATTTGGATCATAAATAAATTCCTACCTATTTTTAATGAATTTTACAATATTGTCTTACCTTGTTCATTCATGTTGTACCTCAACACCCATGTTGCACTTCTTTTTGTATTTCTTTTTTGTGTTATGTTTTTCTTCTTGGCGTAGACAATCAAACCATGAGTTCAGTGAGTTATAACGTTCGGGGACCTTCGGGAATTGGCGACTATATTCGTTACGTCATTTCGAACAACTTTCATTTTTTACGCATCTCCATCTGACTTTTCTATCAAAAGTTATAACCATTTGAAGTTTTGTCACGTTAATTTTTGGAAACACCAAATCTAGCACTATGCTCTTCGATCTAAGGACTCCTTCATCAAATATATACAAAAACAAGATTCCACAAAAAAATTTAGATCAAAAATAAATTTCTACCTTATTTTAAAGAATTTTACAATATTGCCCTACCTTGTTCATTCATGTTGTACCTCAACACCCATGTTGCACTTATTTTTGTATTTCTTTTTTGTGTTCTGTTTTTCTTCCTGGCCTAGACAATCAAATGATGAGTTCAGTGAGTTATCGCGTTTGGGGCCCTCTGTAAATTGGCAACTAGATTCGTTACGTCATTTCGAACAACTTTCATTTTTTACGCGTCTCCATCTGACTTCTCTATCAAAAGTTATGACCATTTGAAGTTTTGTCACGTTAATTTTTGGAAACACCAAATCTATCACTATTCTCTTCGATCTAAGGACTCCTACATCAAATATACACAAAAACAAGATTCCACAAAAAATTTGGATCATAAATAAATTCCTACCTATTTTTAATGAATTTTACAATATTGCCTTACCTTGTTCATTCATGTTGTACCTCAACACCCATGTTGCACTTATTTTTGTATTTCTTTTTTGTGTTCTGTTTTTCTTCCTGGCCTAGACAATCAAACCATGAGTTCAGTGAGTTATCGCGTTCGGGGACCTTTGGGAATTGGCGAATAGATTCGTTACGTCATTTCGAACAACTTTCATTTTTTACGTATCTCCATCTGACTTCTCTATCAATAGTGTTGTGTAGCGAATTATCGCGTTCGGGGTCCAACCATTTTGAAACTTAAGCCCAATTTCAAACCCATATAGGCATTGATCTTGCTACACTTGACAAGTACGATCATACCAGCACTAATGCACCGGATCCCAGCAGAACTCTGCAGTGAAGTGTGCTTGGGCGAGAGTAGTACAAGGATGGGTGACCTTTTGGGAAGTCCTAATGTTGCACTTCTTTTTGTATTTCTTTTTTGTGTTTTTTTCTTCTTCCTGGCCTACACAATTAAACCACGAGTTCAGTGAGTTATCACTGTTAGAAAAGATGGCTTTAAACTAGAGGGGGGTTGAATTGTTTAAAGGGGTTTTCGCAAACTTTTCAAAGTTAGAATGAATTTATTTCAGAAACCAATTGATTCAGCAATTCATTTAGCCAAAACAGCAAGCAAAAACTGTAATACTAGAAAAAACAATCGGTTGTTTCAACTTAGTTTGAAAATCATTTTACTTTGATAAAGATTGAGATGCTAATTGCTTGAGATTTAATCTAAGGGTGGATTACAACATTAAACTACCCCATAACAAAGCTTAAACCAGCTCAGCAACATCAAGCAAAGCAGAGGCTTCAACATCCTTCAAAGGATTTGGATTCTTCAAAACATTGAACACCACTTGGTTCAACAATTGCGTTCGGCGCCCTTCGGGAATTGGCAACTAGATTCATTACGTCATTTCGAACAACTTTCATTTTTTACGCGTCTCCATCTGACTTCTCTATCAAAAGTTATGACAGTTTAAAGTTTTGTCACGTTAATTTTTGGAAACACCAAATCTATCACTATTCTCTTCGATCTAAGGACTCCTACATCAAATATACACAAAAACAAGATTCCACAAAAAATTTGGATCAAAAATATATTTCTACCTATTTTTAATGAATTTTACAATATTGCCCTACCTTGTTCATTCATGTTGTACCTCAACACCCATGTTGCTCTTCTTTTTGTATTTCTTTTTTGTGTTGTGTTTTTCTTCTTCTTCCTGGCCTAGAAAATCAAACCACGAGTTCACCTTTTTCGTGCTATTTTTTTTTTTGCTGACCGTGTAAATAAAAAAATTAAAGTACCTAGAAAAACGATCGTGAAATAGTGTTGTGTAGCGAGTTATCGCGTTCGAGGTCCATCCATTTTGAAACTTAAGCCCAATTGCAAAACCATATAGGCATTGATCTTGATACACTTGACAGATGCGATCATACCAGCACTAATGCACCAAATCCCATCAGAATTCCGCAGTGAAGCGTGGTTGGGAGAAAGTAGTACTAGGATGAGTGACCTCCTGGGAAGTCCTCGTGTTGCATTTCTTTTTGTATTTCTTTTTTCTGTTCTGTTTTTCTTCCTGCCTTAGACAATGAAACCATGAGTTCAGTGAGTTATCGCGTTCGAGCCCTTCCGGAATTGGCAACTAAATTCGTTACGTCATTTCGAACAACTTTCATTTTTTATGCGTCTCCATCTTACTTCTCTATCAAAAGTTATGACCGTTTGAAGTTTTGTCACGTTAATTTTTGGAAACACCAAATCTATCACTATTCTCTTCGATCTAAGGACTCCTACATCAAATATACACAAAAACAATATTCCACAAAAAAATTGAATCAAAAATAAATTTCTACCTATTTTTAATGAATTTTACAATATTGCCCTACCTTGTTCATTCATGTTGTTCCTCAACATCCATGTAGCACTTCTTTTTGTATTTCTTTTTTGTGTTTTGTTTTTCTTCTTCTTCTTGGCCTAGACAAGCAAACCACGAGTTCACCTTTTTCGTGCTATTTATTTTTATTTTTTGCTAACCCTCTAAATAAAAAAATTAAAGTACCTAGAAAAACGATTGTGAAATAATATTGTGTAATGAGTTATCGCGTTCGGGGTCCAACCATTTTGAAACTGAATCCCAATTGCAAACCCATATAGGCATTGATCTTGCTACACTTGACAGGTGCGATCATACCAGAACTAATGCAACGAATCCCATCTGAACTCTGCAGGCAAGCGTGCCTGCGCGAGAGTAGTACTAGAATGGGTGACCTATTGGGAAGTACTCTTGTTGCCCTTCTTTTTGTATTTCTTTTTTGTGTTCTGTTTTTCTTCCTGGCCTAGAAAATTAAACCATGAGTTCAGTGAGTTATCGCGTTCGGGGCCCTTCAAGAATTGGCAACTAGATTCGTTACGTCATTTCGAACATCTTTCATTTTTTACGCGTCTCCATATGACTTCTCTATCAAAAGTTATGACCGTTTGAAGTTTTGTCACGTTAATTTTTGGAAACACCAAATCTATCACTATTCTCTTCGATGTAAGGACTCCTAAATCAAATATACACAAAAACAAGATTCCACAAAAAAATTGGATCAAAAATATATTTCTACCTATTTTTAATGAATTTTACAATATTGCCCTACCTTGTTCATTCATGTTGTACCTCAACACCCATGTTGCACTTCTTTTTGTATATCTTTTTTGTGTTTTCTTTTTCTTCTTCTTCCTGGCCTAGAAAATCAAACCACGAGTTCACCTTTTTCGTGTTTTTTTTTTTTTCTGACCGTCTAAATAAAAAAATTAAAGTACCTAGAAAAACGATCGTGAAATAGTGTTGTGTAGCGAGTTCGCGTTCGGGGTCCATCCATTTTGAAACTTAAGCCCAGTTACAAACTCATATAGGCATTGATCTTGCTACACTTGACAGGTACGATCATAGCAGCATTAATGCACCGAATCCCATCAGAACTCCGCAGAGAAGCTTGCTTGGGCGAGAGTAGTACTAGGATGGGTGACCTCCTGGGAAGTCCTCGTGTTGCACTTCTTTTTGTATTTCTTTTTTGTGTTCTATCTCTCTTCCTGGCATACAGAATCAAACCATGAGTTCAGTGAGTTATCGCGTTCGAGGTGCTTCGGGAATTGGTAACTAGATTCGTTACGTCATTTCGAACAACTTTCATTTTTTACGTGTCTCCATCTGACTTTTCTATCAAAAGTTATGACAGTTTAAAGTTTTGTCACATTAATTTTTGGAAACACCAAATCTATCACTATTCTCTTCGATCTAAGGACTCCTACATCAAATATACACAAAAACAAGATTCCACAAAAAATTTGGATCAAAAATATATTTCTACCTATTTTTAATGAATTTTACAATATTGCCCTACCTTGTTCATTCATGTTGTACCTCAACACCCATGTTGCTCTTGTTTTTGTATTTCTTTTTTGTGTTGTGTTTTTCTTCTTCTTCCTGGCCTAGAAAATCAAACCACGAGTTCACCTTTTTCGTGCTATTTTTTTTTTTGCTGACCCTCTAAATAAAAAATTAATGTACCTAGAAAAACGATCGTGAAATAGTGTTGTGTAGCGAGTTAGCGCGTTTGGGGTCCAACCATTTTGAAACTGAAGCCCAGTTGCAAACCCATATAGGCATTGATCTTCCACACTTGATAGGAGCGATCATACTAGCACTAATGCACCCGATGCCATCCGAACTCCGCTGTGAAGCGTGCTCGGGCGAAAGTAGTACTAGGATGGGTGACCTCCTGGGAAGTCCTCGTGTTGCACTTCTTGTTGTATTTCTTTTTTGTGTTCTATCTCTCTTCCTGGCATACACAATCAAACCATGAGTTCAGTGAGTTATCGCGTTCGGGGTGCTTCGGGAATTGGTAACTAGATACGTTACGTCATTTCGAAGAACTTTCATTTTTTACGCTTCTCCATCTGACTTTTCTATCAAAAGTTATGACAGTTTAAAGTTTTGTCACGTTAATTTTTGGAAACACCAAATCTATCACTATTCTCTTCGATCTAAGGACTCCTACATCAAATATACACAAAAGCAAGATTCCACAAAAAAATTTGGATCAAAAATATATTTCTACCTATTTTTAATGAATTTTACAATATTGCCCTACCTTGTTCATTCATGTTGTACCTCAACACCCATGTTGCTCTTCTTTTTGTATTTATTTTTTGTGTTGTGTTTTTCTTCTTCTTCCTGGCCTAGAAAATCAAACCACGAGTTCACCTTTTTCGTGCTATTTTATTTTTTTGCTGATCGTCTAAATAAAAAAATTAAAGTACCTAGAAAAACGATCGTGAAATAGTGTTGTGTAGCGAGTTATCGCGTTCGGGGTCCATCGATTTTGAAACTGAAGCCCAGTTACAAACCATATAGGCATTGATCTTGCTACACTTGACAGGTACGATCATAGCAGCACTAATGCACCGAATCCCATCAGAACTCTGCAGAGAAGCTTGCATGGGCGAGAGTAGTACTAGGATGGGTGACCTCCTGGGAAGTCCTCGTGTTGCACTTCTTTTTGTATTTCTTTTTTGTGTTCTATCTCTCTTCCTGGCATACACAATTAAACCATGAGTTCAGTGAGTTATCGCGTTCGGGGTGCTTCGGGAATTGGTAACTAGATTTGTTGCGTCATTTCGAACAACTTTCATTTTTTACGCGTCTCCATCTGACTTCTCTATCAAAAGTTATGACAGTTTAAAGTTTTGTCACGTTAATTTTTGGAAACACCAAATCTATCACTACTCTCTTCGATCTAAGGACTCCTACATCAAATATACAGAAAAACAAGATTCCACAACAAATTTGGATCAAAAATATATTTCTACCTATTTTTGATAAATTTTACAATATTGCCCTACCTTGTTCATTCATGTTGTACCTCAACACCCATGTTGCTCTTCTTTTTGTATTTCTTTTTTGTGTTGTGTTTTTCTTCTTCTTCCTGGCCTAGAAAATCAAACCACGAGTTCACCTTTTTCATGCTATTTTTTTTTTGCTGACCCTCTAAATAAAAAAATTAATGTACCTAGAAAAACGATCGTGAAATAGTGTTGTGTAGCGAGTTAGCGCGTTTGGGGTCCAACCATTTTGAAACTGAAGCCCAGTTGCAAACCCATATAGGCATTGATCTTCCACACTTGACAGGAGCGATCTTACTAGCACTAATGCACCCGATGCCATCCGAACTCCGCTGTGAAGCGTGCTCGGGCGAAAGTAGTACTAGGATGGGTGACCTCCTGGGAAGTCCCGTGTTGCACATCTTTTTGTATTTCTTTTTTGTGTTCTATCTCTCTTCCTGGCATACACAATCAAACCATGAGTTCAGTGAGTTATCGCGTTCGGGGTGCTTCGGGAATTGGTAACTACATTCGTTACGTCATTTCGAACAACTTTCATTTTTTACGCGTCTCCATCTGACTTCTCTATCAAAAGTTATGACAGTTTAAAGTTTTGTCACGTTAATTTTTGGAAACACCAAATCTATCACTATTCTCTTTGATCTAAGGACTCCTAAATCAAATATACACAAAAACAAGATTCCACAAAAAATTTGGATCAAAAATATATTTCTACCTATTTTTGATGAATTTTACAATATTGCCCTACCTTGTTCATTCATGTGTTACCTCAACACCCATGTTGCTCTTCTTTTTGTATTTCTTTTTTGTTTTGTGTTTTTCTTCTTCTTCCTGGCCTAGAAAATCAAACTATTTTTTTTTTTTGCTGACCGTCTAAATAAATAATTAAAGTACCTAGAAAAACGATCGTGAAATAGTGTTGTGTAGCGAGTTATCGCGTTCGGGGTCCATCCATTTTGAAACTTAAGCCCAGTTACAAACCATATAGGCATTGATCTTGCTACACTTGACAGGTACGATCATAGCAGCACTAATGCACCGAATCCCATCAGAACTTCGCAGAGAAGCTTGCTTGGGCGAGAGTAGTACTAGGATGGGTGACCTCCTGGGAAGTCCTCGTGTTGCACTTCTTTTCGTATTTCTTTTTTGTGTTCTATCTCTCTTCCTGGAATACACAATCAAACCATGAGTTCAGTGAGTTATCGCGTTCGGGGTGCTTCGGGAATTGGTAACTAGATTCGTTACGTCATTTCGAACAACTTTCATTTTTTACGCGTCTCCATCTGACTTTTCTATCAAAAGTTATGACAGATTAAAGTTTTGTCACGTTAATTTTTGGAAACACCAAATCTATCACTATTCTCTTCGATCTAAGGACTCCTACATCAAATATACAGAAAAACAAGATTCCACAACAAATTTGGATCAAAAAATATATTTCTACCTATTTTTGATGAATTTTACAATATTGCCCTACCTTGTTCATTCATGTTGTACCTCAACACCCATGTTGCTCTTCTTTTTGTATTTCTTTTTTGTGTTGTGTTTTTCTTCTTCTTCCTGGCCTAGAAAATCAAACCACGAGTTCACCTTTTTCATGCTATTTTTTTTTTGCTGACCCTCTAAATAAAAAAATTAATGTACCTAGAAAAACGATCATGAAATAGTGTTGTGTAGCGAGTTAGCGCGTTTGGGGTCCAACCATTTTGAAATTGAAGCCCAGTTGCAAACCCATATAGGCATTGATCTTCCACACTTGACAGGAGCGATCATACTAGCACTAATGCACCCGATGCCATCCGAACTCCGCTGTGAAGCGTGCTCGGGCGAAAGTAGTACTAGGATGGGTGACCTCCTGGGAAGTCCTCGTGTTGCACTTCTTTTTGTATTTCTTTTTTCTGTTCTATCTCTCTTCCTGGAATACACAATCAAACCATGAGTTTAGTGAGTTATCGCGTTCGGGGTGCTTCAAGAATTGGTAACTAGATTCGTTACGTCATTTCGAACAACTTTCATTTTTTACGCGTCTCCATCTGACTTCTCTATCAAAAGTTATGATAGTTTAAAGTTTTGTCACGTTAATTTTTGGAAACACCAAATCTAGCACAATTCTCTTCGATCTAAGGACTCCTACATCAAATATACAGAAAAACAAGATTCCACAACAAATTTGGATCAAAAATATATTTCTACCTATTTTTAATGAATTTTACAATATTGCCCTACCTTGTTCATTCATGTTGTACCTCAACACCCATGTTGCTCTTCTTTTTGTATTTCTTTAATGTGTTGTGTTTTTCTTCTTCTTCCTGGCCTAGAAAATCAAACCACGAGTTCACCTTTTTCGTGTTTTTTTTTTCCGACGCTCTAAATAAAAAAATTAAAGTAAATAGAAAAACGATCGTGAAATAGTGTTGTGTAGCAAGTTATCACGTTCGGGGTCCATCCATTTTGAAACTGAAGCCCAGTTGCAAACCCATATAGGCATTGATCTTGCTACATTTGACAGGTGGGATCATACCAATACTATTGCACTGGATCCCATCAGAACTCCGCAGGCAAGTGTGCTTGGGAGAGAGTAGTACTAGGATGGGTGACCTCCTGGGAAGTCCTCGTGTTGCACTTCTTTTTCTATTTCTTTTTTGTGTTTTCTTTTCTTCTTTGCGTAGACAATCAAACCATGTGTTCAGTGAGTTATCGCTTTCGGGGTGCTTCGGGAATTTGCAACTAGATTCGTTACGTCATTTCGAACAACTTTCATTTTTTACGCGTCTCCATCTGACTTCTCTATCAAAAGTTATGACCGTTTCAATTTTGTCACGTTAATTTTTGGAACACCAAATCTATCACTATTTTCTTCGGACTCCTACATCAAATATACACAA
>NC_023754.2:6266703-6330476 GCF_000499845.2 Phaseolus vulgaris
ATATGGGTTTGCAACTGGGCTTCAGTTTCAAATGGTTGGACACCGAACACGATAACTAGCTACACAAAACTTTTTCAGGATCGTTTTTCTAGGTACTTTAATTTTTTTATTTAGAGGGTTAGCAAGAAAAAAAAAATAGCACGAAAAAGGTGAACTCGTGGTCATAACTTTTGATAGATTTTGGCATGGCAGTCATATTGAAAAATTTATTAAAAATAGGTAAAAAAATGATTTTTGACCCAAATTTTTTTCTGCTAACTCTATTGCTGGTATAATTGGAAGAGGAGTCCTCACAGGTTGGAAAACAACGAGAGATTTTGAGTTCCTGAGAATTTTTTGTGGAAAACTTCAAACGGCCATAACTTTTGATCGCGAAGTCGGATGGAGACGCGTAAAAAATGAAAGTTGTTCGAGATGACGTAACGACTCTAGTTGCCAATTCCCGAAGGGCCCCGAACGCGATAACTCACTGAACTCGTGGTTTGATTGTTTAGGCCAGGAAGAAAAACAATAAATACAAAAAGAAGTGCAACACGAGGACTTCCCAGGAGGTCACCCATCCAAGTACTACTCTCGCCCCAGCACGCTTGGCTGCGGAGTTCTGATGGGATCCGGTGCATTAGTGATGGTATGATCGCACCTGTCAAATGTAGCAAGATCAATGCCTATATGGATTTGCAACTGGGCTTCATTTTCAAAATGGTTGCACCCCGAACGCGATAACTCGCTACAGAACACTATTTCAGGATCGTTTTTCTAGGTACTTTAGTTTTTTTATTTAGAGGGTCAGCAAGAAAAAAAAATAGCACGAAAAAGGTGAACTCGTGGTAATAACTTTTGATAGATTTTGGCATGGCAGTAATATTGAAAAATTCATTAAAAATAGGTAAAAAATGATTTTTGATCCAAAATTTTTTCTGGTAACTCTATTGGGGGTATATTTAGTGGGGAGTCGTCACAGGTTGGAAAACAACGAGAGATTTTGAGTTGCTGAGAATTTTTTGTGGAAAACTTCAAACAGCCATAACTTTTGATCGGGAAGTCGGATGGAGACGCGTAAAAAATTAAAGTTTTTCGAAATGACGTAACGAATCTAGTTGCCACTTCCCAAAGGGCCCCGAACGCGATAATTCACTAAACTCATGGTTTGATTGTCTAGACCAGGAAGAAAGACAATAAATACAAAAAGAAGTGCAACACGAGGACTTCCCAAGAGGTCACCCATCCTAGTACTACTCTCGCCCAAGCACGCTTGACTGCAGAGTTCTGATGGGATCCGGTGCATTAGTGCTGGTATGATCGCACCTGTCAAGTGTAGCAAGATCAATGCCTATATGGATATTCAACTGGGCTTCAGTTTCAAAATTGTTGGACCCCGAACGCGATAACTCGCTACAGAACACTATTTCAGGATCGTTTTTCTAGGTACTTTAATTTTTTTATTTAGAGGGTCAGTAAGAAAAAAAAAATAGCACGAAAAAGGTGAACTCGTGGTCATAACTTTTGATAGATTTTGGCATGGCAGTAATATTGAAAAATTCATTAAAAATAGGTAAAAAAATGATTTTTGATCCAAATTTTTTTCTGGTAACTCTATTGGGGGTATATTTGGCGGAGGAGCCTCACAGGTTGGAAAACAACGAGAGATTTTGAGTTGCTTAGAATTTTTTGTGGAAAACTTCAAACGGCCATAACTTTTGATCGGGAAGTCGGATGGAGACGCGTAAAAAATGAAAGTTGTTCGAAATGACGTAACGAATCTAGTTGCCAATTTCCGAAGGGCCCCGAACACGATAACTCACTGAAGTCATGGTTTGCTTGTCTAGGCTGGGAAGAAAACCAATAAATACAAAAAGAAGTGCAACACGAGGACTTCCTAGAAGGTCACCCATCCTAGTACTACTCTCGCCCAAGCACGCTTGACTGCGGAGTTCTGATGGGATCCGGTGCATTAGTGTTGGTATGATCGCACCTGTCAGGTCTAGCAAGATCAATGCCTATATGGATTTGCAACTGGGCTTCAGTTTCAAAATGGTTGGACCCCGAACGTGATAACTCGCTACAGAACACTATTTCAGGATCGTTTTTCTAGGTACTTTAATTTTTTTATTTAGAGGGTTAGCAAGAAAATAAAAATAGCACGAAAAAGGTGAACTCGTGGTCATAACTTTTGATAGATTTTGGCATGGCAGTCATATTGAAAAATTTATTAAAAATAGGTAAAAAAATGATTTTTGACCCAAATTTTTTTCTGCTAACTCTATTGCGGGTATAATTGGAAGAGGAGTCCTCACAGGTTGGAAAACAACGAGAGATTTTGAGTTCCTGAGAATTTTTTGTGGAAAACTTCAAACGGCCATAACTTTTGATCGCGAAGTCGGATGGAGACGCGTAAAAAATGAAAGTTGTTCGAGATGACGTAACGACTCTAGTTGCCAATTCCCGAAGGGCCCCGAACGCGATAACTCACTGAACTCGTGGTTTGATTGTTTAGGCCAGGAAGAAAAACAATAAATACAAAAAGAAGTGCAACACGAGGACTTCCCAGGAGGTCACCCATCCAAGTACTACTCTCGCCCCAGCACGCTTGGCTGCGGAGTTCTGATGGGATCCGGTGCATTAGTGATGGTATGATCGCACCTGTCAAATGTAGCAAGATCAATGCCTATATGGATTTGCAACTGGGCTTCATTTTCAAAATGGTTGCACCCCGAACGCGATAACTCGCTACAGAACACTATTTCAGGATCGTTTTTCTAGGTACTTTAGTTTTTTTATTTAGAGGGTCAGCAAGAAAAAAAAAATAGCACGAAAAAGGTGAACTCGTGGTAATAACTTTTGATAGATTTTGGCATGGCAGTAATATTGAAAAATTCATTAAAAATAGGTAAAAAATGATTTTTGATCCAAAATTTTTTCTGGTAACTCTATTGGGGGTATATTTAGCGGGGAGTAGTCACAGGTTGGAAAACAACGAGAGATTTTGATTTGCTGAGAATTTTTTGTGGAAAACTTCAAACAGCCATAACTTTTGATCGGGAAGTCGGATGGAGACGCGTAAAAAATTAAAGTTTTTCGAAATGACGTAACGAATCTAGTTGCCACTTCCCAAAGGGCCCCGAACGCAATAACTCACTAAACTCATGGTTTGATTGTCTAGACCAGGAAGAAAAACAATAAATACAAAAAGAAGTGCAACACGAGGACTTCCCAAGAGGTCACCCATCCTAGTACTACTCTCGCCCAAGCACGCTTGACTGCAGAGTTCTGATTGGATCCGGTGCATTAGTGCTGGTATGATCGCACCTGTCAAGTGTAGCAAGATCAAAGCCTATATGGATATTCAACTGGGCTTCAGTTTCAAAATGGTTGGACCCCGAACGCGATAACTCGCTACAGAACACTATTTCAGGATCGTTTTTCAAGGTACTTTAATTTTTTTATTTAGAGGGTCAGTAAGAAAAAAAAAAATAGCACGAAAAAGGTGAACTCGTGGTCATAACTTTTGATAGATTTTGGCATGGCAGTAATATTGAAAAATTCATTAAAAATAGGTAAAAAAATGATTTTTGATCCAAATTTTTTTCTGGTAACTCTATTGGGGGTATATTTGGCGGAGGAGTCCTCACAGGTTGGAAAACGAGAGATTTTGAGTTGTTGAGAATTTTTTGAGGAAAACTTCAAACGGCCATAACTTTTGATCGGGAAGTCGGATGGAGACGCGTAAAAAATGAAAGTTGTTCGAAATGACGTAACGAATCTAGTTGCCAATTTCCGAAGGGCCCCGAACACGATAACTCACTGAACTCATGGTTTGATTGTTTAGGCCAGGAAGAAAAACAATAAATATAAAAAGAAGTGCAACACGAGGACTTCCCAGGAGGTCACCCATCCTAGTTCTACTCTCGCCCAAGCACGCTTGACTGCGGAGTCCTAATGGGATCCGGTGCATTAGTGCGGGTATGATCGCACCTGTCAAGTGTAGCAAGATCAATGCCTATATGGATTTGCAACTGGGCTTCAGTTTCAAAATGGTTGGACCCCGAACGCGATAACTCGCTACAGAACACTATTTCTGGTTCGTTTTTCTAGGTACTTTAATTTTTTTATTTAGAGGGTCAGCAAGAAAAAAAAAATAGCACGAAAAAGGTGAACTCGTGGTCATAACTTTTGATAGATTTTGGCATGGCAGTAATATTGAAAAATTCA
This sequence comes from Phaseolus vulgaris, assembly GCF_000499845.2. Taxonomy (NCBI): domain Eukaryota; kingdom Viridiplantae; phylum Streptophyta; class Magnoliopsida; order Fabales; family Fabaceae; genus Phaseolus; species Phaseolus vulgaris. The sequence continues at coordinate 6,270,913 of NC_023754.2, forward strand.
TTAAAAATAGGTAAAAAAAATGATTTTTGATCCAAATTTTTTTCTGGTAACTCTATTGGGCGTATATTTGGCGGAGGAGTCCACACTGGTTGGAAAACAACGAGAGATTTTGAGTTGCTGAGAATTTTTTGTGGAAAACTTCAAACGGCCATAACTTTTGATCGGGAAGTAAGATGGAGACGCGTAAAAAATGAAAGTTGTTCGAAATGACGTAACGAATCTAGTTGCCAATTCCCAAAGGGCCCCGAACACGATAACTCACTAAACTCATGGTTTGATTGCCTAGGCCAGGAAGCAAAACAATAAATACAAAAAAAAGTGCAACACGAGGACTTCCCAGGAGGTCACTCATCCTAGTACTACTCTCGCCCAAGCACGCTTAGCTGAGGAGTTCTGATGGGATCCGGTGCATTAGTGCTGGTATGGTCGCACCTGTCAAGTATAGCAAGATCAATGCCTATATGGATTTGCAACTGGGCTTCAGTTTCAAAATGGTTGGACCCCGAACGCGATAACTCGCTACAGAACACTATTTCAGGATCGTTTTTCTTGGTACTTTAATTTTTTTATTTAGAGGGTCAGCAAGAAAAAAAAAATAGCACGAAAAAGGTGAACTCGTGGTCATAACTTTTGATAGATTTTGGTATGGCAGTAATATTGAAAAATTCATTAAAAATAGGTAAAAAAATGATTTTTGATCCAAATTTTTTTCTGGTAACTCTATTGGGGGTATATTTGGCGGAGGAGTCCACACTGGTTGGAAAACAACGAGAGATTTTGAGTTGCTGAGAATTTTTTGTGGAAAACTTCAAACGGCCATAACTTTTGATCGGGAAGTCGGATGGAGACGCGTAAAAAATGAAAGTTGTTCGAAATGACGTAACGAATCTAGTTGCCAATTCCCAAAGGGCCCCGAACACGATAACTCACTAAACTCATGGTTTGATTGCCTAGGCCAGGAAGCAAAACAATAAATACAAAAAAAAGTGCAACACGAGGACTTCCCAGGAGGTCACCCATCCTAGTACTACTCTCGCCCAAGCACGCTTGACTGCGGAGTTCTGATGGGATCTGGTGCATTAGTGCTGGTATGATCGCACCTGTCAAGTCTAGCAAGATCAATGCCTATATGGATTTGCAACTGGGCTTCAGTTTCAAAATGGTTGGACCCCGAACGCGATAACTCGCTACAGAATACTATTTCAGGATCTATACCGCCCTGGTAGTCGGAAGTGATGACGTGGCATCGAGCTATTATATAGGCGTGTTGCATGGGACACCTGGCTGGCAGAAGGAAAGGAAGTCGGGGGGTTCGTGTAGTCGCCAGTTATTAAGTTGGCGTGCTCCGATCTCCAGCATACCTAAACCGGCGGTCACCGGGTTGAAGATGAAGTCGCCAGATGTGAACCCAGGCGACCAAGTGATTAGAAGTCGCCGAAACAAGGACATCCCCGAAGATGATGGCAGATAGTCATTTCCCAGCTGTCCAGAGGATGAGGTCGGGAGACAGCTTGCTTGAACATATACGGTGAAGCAGGTAGCGCAGATCATGAAGGCGGCCGGCGAGACCATAGGGAAGATGTGTACGAAGGCACCCGAACTCGCCACCCAGAAGAGATCACGCTCCAGGGCAACTGTGCACTGAGTTGTATCATGCATAAGTAACTTAGCCAAAAAACTTGAAGAGTAAGAAGTAGCGCCCAAGTCAAGGATGCTCCAGATGATGGCACGTGTACAGCTGGATGCGAGCCACGTGTCCAGATGTGTAACTGCCAGGAGAGAGAAAGTGCCCAGGTATATAAGAGTTTCCAACGAACTTCTGAGGTACGCACGTTCAGATTGTTTCTTTACGCTTACGAGTCTTGAGTACACTGAGAGAGAACTGGTCACGGTTCCTTAGAGTTCTTGAGTTTTCCTCTTAAGTAATTGGTGGTTCAGTCGCTGACTTGGGCGTCGGAGCGTGATCGGCCGCAGCGGCGCCGTTTTGTGTTTTGCAGGTTCTTGAGGTGGATCGCGGTGAAGGACGGAGGCTAACACGGTGCATAAGTCGATCCAAGTTTGACGAGGCAAAGCTCCAGCGTTTTGGTCAACAGGAAGGATCATCAGGCGCCCACCGTGGGACCGTGTAAAACCTGTTCCCATCCACAGTGTGAGTTCTTGGAGGTTTCTGCGGTTTCTGTTTGGTTGTGTGCTGGTGCAACCATTTTCCACCGTTCGTTTGGGTTTTTGTTCGGTGAGGTGAGGTTTTTTGCTGCTGGCGCGAGTTTTAATCGGTAAGATCTGAGTTCTGTTGCTCGTTTGGATCTTCGTGGAAGAAGCGTGGGTTTTTGGTGGAGTTGCGAGTTTCTGTGAAGGTTTGCTGTGTTCGTGAGGCTGTTCGAAGTTTTTGCGAAGTTCTGACCGATTGATCGCTGAATCGATCGTCGCTGTAGAAGGTGTTGTTCATCGCTCTCTGTGATTCGTCAAGATTTCATGAGAAAAATGAGAAGCAACCGTTCAAGTCCAGTTGCGCCCGTTGCTGCTGAAGGCGCCATGACTATGGCGCAGATGGTGGAAATCATGCGTTCGCTGCAGGCGAATGTGGAAGCCTCGCGTACAGAGCAGGCAAGAATGCACGAGGACCTGGTCGCCTCTCGGGCTAGAAATGATGAGCTCAGCAGAGTGACTGAGGAACTGCGTCAAGCTCTTCAGGAGCAGCGAGGGCGTCCAGTCGCTGAAGAGGTCGCGCCGTCAACGCCGCCTCGCGTTTTCCCTATGCCTTTCGCTCAGGCGATTACAGACACGCCTATCCCCGCGAGTGTGGTACCTGTGAAGGCTGTTTTTACCGGCGTGGAGGATCCTGAGGCACATCTCACCACGTTCCATACACAGATGATGCTGTCAGGAGGATCAGACGCCGTGTACTGCAAGATGTTTGTGAGCACACTCCAGGGAACGGTGCTGGAATGGTTTGTGAGCCTGCCTACAGGTCACATAACCAATTTCCAACAGTTTTCGAAGATCTTCGTCGAGCAGTACATAGTGAACAAGCCACCGCCCAGGGTGTCTTATGATCTGTTTGACATAAGGCAGTACCAGGGAGAGTCCCTCAGGGACTACTTGAATCGTTTTAGGGCTCAGATGGTCCGCTCGCCGGCCAAGGACGAAGAGATGTTGGTCTACGCGTTCAAGAAGGGCGTGCTGCCGGGACCCTTCTGCGAGGCGTTGATCAGGGCTCACCCCGCCACATTTGCTAAGGTTAGGCGACTTGCGGTGGCCCACATCGCCGCTGAAAGTGAGGTCGCCGAGAAGAGGGGAAGCGTGGCTCCCGCTAGGCCACGTGCCCAGACCAGGATCCAGGCACAGAGGGTGCTGGAGACAGCGGCGGCCAAAAGGGATCAGAGGACTCGCCATCCTTACGATCCAAGGAAGAACAAAGGCAGGGGCCCAGGCCGCCCTCAACCAGCACGCTGGGAGTACAATCGCCCCCCAAAGCACAAGTTTGTCATGGGATTGGCGGACCTGATCGCCATTCCCAATATATCAGCTAGGCTGAAGGCGCCCGAGAAGGTGGGTGATAAGGTGTTGGGACCAAAGCCAGACGCCTGGTGCGAATTCCACCAGGGCTTTGGCCACACCGTGGACTCATGCTTAGCTCTAGGATACCAGCTCGACGACCTGGTCAAGAGCGGGTTCCTAAATGATTATTTGCTGGATAGAAGAACAGGGGGCGCGTCGAGCTCCCATCCAGCAGGTGGTGAGGCTCAGCAGCACGAGATGCCTACCACGGAGAAATCCACACCATTGCAGGAGGTTTCTCGGGTGGTGGATGCACCGCGTCACAGAGGAAGAAGTATGTGAGGTATGTGATGACGGTGGATATGTTTGAGGACCACTCGCCGGATGTGGACATTACGTTCACAAAGCAAGATCTTCGGGACGTTGTGCCTCATGACAACGACCCCATAGTCATCTCGCTGATCACAGCAGGAAGAAAGGTCCACAGGGTTCTGGTGGACCAAGGAAGCTCGGCAGACGTGATGTTCTGGCCGACTTTCACGCAGTTGGAGCTACCCCTTGACTAGCTGAGGCCCTATGGAGGGTGTTTGTATGGTTTCGCTGGTGACCAGGTGGAGGTCAGGGGGTATATTGAGTTGAGGACTACGTTTACAGATGAGGCGGGCTCGAGAACAGAGAAAATCAAGTACCTTGTCGTGAACGCTCCTTCAGCATACAACATTCTGCTGGGAAGACCCACGCTCAACAGAATAGGCGCTATACCTTCGACCCGGCACATGAAGGTGAAGCTGCCGTCTATGGAGGGGGTGGTGATCACCATCAAATCCGACCAGAAAGAAGCGAAGAAGTGCTATGAGAATAGCCTGAAGAACAAGAGGTCAGTGAGTTACGTGACAACCACCCCGCCTCCTGGTGTGAAGCCCAGGCAAACGGTAATAGAGGAGACCGCCGGAAGCGACATGGTGATGGTGGATGCTGAGCTGGGGGAGGGGAACGCCGGTCTAGAGGAAGAAGAGGCGAGGAATCGCCCTGAGGAAGCGAGGGAGCTGGGAATCGCCAGGGCGGTGATCGCCAGAGAAACCAGACCAAAACCCGTCGAGCAGTGGCTCGAAAGAGAGATCGGGGGAAAGATCTTCATGCTGGGGAGATCTCTGGAAGTTGAGCTCCAGGACCAGATCGCCAAGGTGATAGAGCGGTATCTGGATGCGTTTGCATGGTCCGCTTCGGACATGCCCGGGATCGACCCCGACTTCTTGTGCCATCATTTGGCGATGGACAGCCAGGTGAGGCCGGTACGGCAGAGGAGAAGGAAGTTCAACGAGGAGAGGAGGCAAGCGATTAGAGACGAAACCCAGAAGCTCCTCACTGCAGGCCATATCAGGGAAGTCCAGTACCCTGAGTGGCTAGCTAATGTCGTGCTGGTAAAGAAGAGCAATGGGAAGTGGCGCATGTGCGTCGACTTCACCGATCTGAACAAGGCTTGCCCAAAGGATTCGTATCCTTTACCAAGCATAGACGCCCTGGTGGACAGTGCTGCAGGGTGTAAGTTGTTGAGTTTCCTGGATGCCTTCTCGGGGTATAACCAGATCAAGATGCATCCCATGGATGAAGAAAAGACTGCCTTCATGACCGAGAGATCGTGCTACTCCTACAAGGTGATGCCATTTGGGCTGAAGAACGCGGGGGCCACGTACCAGAGGTTAATGGATCGGGTACTTGCACCAATGCTGGGAAGAAATGTGCAAGCATACGTAGATGACATGGTCGTGACCTCGCCGGAGAAGAGCAAGCACGTGGAGGACTTGGAGGAGTTGTTCACCACGATCGCCAAGTTCAGGTTAAAGCTGAATCCCGAGAAGTGCATCTTTGGCGTGGAGGCTGGGAAGTTCTTGGGTTTCCTCTTAACTGAGAGAGGAATAGAAGCCAACCCTGATAAGTGTGCTGCCATCTTGGCGATGAGGAGCCCGACCACCGTGAAGGAAGTGCAACAGCTTACAGGTCGGATGGCCGCCCTGTCTCGTTTCGTGTCGGCTAGCGGAGAGAAGGGCCATCCGTATTTCCAGTGTTTAAGGCGGAATAACAAATTCGCCTGGACGAAGGATTGTGAAGAAGCCTTCGTCAAGCTTAAGGAGTATCTGGCGAGCCCGCCGGTTTTGTGCAAACCGCTGGTGGGAACCCCTCTCAGCTTGTATTTTGCTGTAACTGAGAGGGCGGTGAGTGCGGTGCTCGCCCAGGACCAAGATCAGGCTCAAAAGCCCATTTATTTTGTTAGTAAGGTGCTGCAGGGCCCCGAAACGAGATATCAGGCCCTGGAGAAGGCTGCACTGGCAGTAGTCTTTTCGGCAAGGAGGTTACGCCACTATTTCCATAACTTCACGATACTGGTGATGACCGACTTGCCCATTCAGAAGGTCTTGAAGAAGCCCGACGTTGCTGGGAGGATGGTGAAGTGGGCGGTGGAGTTGTCGGAGTTCGACATTAAGTATGAGCCCCGAGGTCCGATCAAGGGGCAGATCTTCGTAGACTTCGTGGTCGAGCTCTCGTCTGAAGCGACACGAGTTGAGGGGGATGACTTTCGTTGGGTGCTTTCCGTGGACGGATCGTCGAACCAGCAGGGCAGCGGTGCTGGAGTCATCTTGGAAGGACCCAACGACGTGCTGATTGAACAGTCCCTGAGGTTTGCCTTCAAAGCCAGCAACAACCAAGCAGAGTATGAGGCGCTGATCGCCGGAATCTTACTGGCCAAGGAGATGGGAGCTAGGGTGTTGATGGCTAAGAGTGACTCGTTGTTGGTCACGGGGCAAGTAACAGGCGAGTTCCAGGCTAAAGATCCACAAATGGCGGCTTACCTGGAGTATGTACAGGAATTGAAGAGTTCCTTTGTCTCCTTCGAAGTAGTGCATGTGCCCAGAGAGCAGAATGCCTGAGCTGACTTGCTAGCTAAGCTCGCCAGTTCCGGCAAGGGGGGTAGGCAGAGGACGGTGATTCAAGAAACTCTGAAGACGCCTAGAGCATTTGTGGCAGATCACCTGGTTCTTCAGATAAGCAAATCGGCGGAGAAAGCGGCGAGGAGTCACAGATCTTTGACTCAAGAGACCTTGAGGTCGCCAAGAATAAGAGCATGTCGGGGAGAAAAGGTGAACATGACGCAGGTCTGCACGACCCATGAGCCAGACACCTGGGTAACACAGTACAAGCGATGCCTGGCGGATGGCCTTCTCCCGCTGGATCCGACAGAGGCTAGAAAGATAAAGAAGAATTCTAGCAAGTTCACAATGATTGATGGCGAGCTGTATAGGTTTGGGTTCACTCACCCACTCCTGGAATGTGTGCATGGCGAGAAATGTACAAGAATTATGGCAGAGCTCCATGAAGGGATATGCGGAAGCCACGTTAGGGGTCGAGCTCTGGCTGCAAGGACTCTCCGTGCAGGTTACTACTGGCCAACAATGAGAGAAAACTGCAAGAAGTATGCGCAGTGCTGCAAGCAATGCCAGCAGCACGCCGATTGGCACAAGGCGCCTCCCGAGGAGTTGAAGTCGATTTACAGCCCTTGGCCGTTTCATACATGGGGAATCGACATCCTGGGACCATTCCCGCTGGCGATCAGGAAGATGAAGTACTTGGTGGTGGCGATTGAATATTTCACCAAGTGGATCAAGCAGAACCAGTGGCCCAGATCACCGCACACAAGATCGAGGGTTTCGTGTGGAAGAACATTGTGTGCCGGTTTGGTGTGCCCAAGCACCTGGTGTCGGACAACGGGACTCAGTTTGCAAGTCACCTGTTGAAGAAGCTGTGCGAAAGGGTGGGAATTCAACAAGTATTCGCATCTGTCGAGCACCCCCAGACGAATGGCCAGGTAGAGTCAGCCAATCGGGTACTACTCAGAGGCTTGAAGAGAAGACTAGAGAAAGCCAAAGGAAGCTGGGCTGAGGAGGTACCCCGTATCGTCTGGGCGTACCACACCACCGAGCAGTCAGGAACCCATGAGACCCCATTCAGCCTGGTCTATGGATGCGACGCAATGATTCCAATGGAAATCCAAGAGAGCTCGCCGAGATTCCAGAACTTTGTAGCGGAAGACTCGAATGAGGAAAGAAGGTTGAATCTGGATTTGCTGGATGAGGTCAGGGAGGAGGCAAGAGTGAAGGCTGAGGCAGTGAAAAGAAGGATTGAACGAAGGTATAACTCGAAGGTGATGCCAAGACAGTTCAGAGAGGGCGACCTGGTGATGAGGAAGGCCCACCAGTACGAGATGGAGAACAAGCTGTTGCCTAAGTGGACGGGACCGTTCAGGATAACCGAGGCGCTCGGGAACGGCGCCTACCGCTTAGAAACGTTGGAAGGAAGGGCGATTCCTCGCACTTGGAACGCCACGCACCTCAAGTTATATTACAGTTAAGAACTTTGTAAGTAAAAACAAACACGAAGAGCTTTACAATGTTTCTGTTAAAACAGTTTGGAGGGGGCACTCTTTTTTCCCTAAGGAGGGTTTTTAATGAGGCCGCCCAATAAAGGAGAGTTTTCAAAGTTTAAAGTGTTTTAGATTGCATGCTTGTTGTTTTCCAAAAGTTTTGAAGAAAGACCTTGTCACTTATATGTGATTTAAGGCGAGTTGGAGTTATGTTGCATGCTTTCTAAAGAGTTTTCTAAGTCCCCATCGTCTTTCGGCGATTGGCGGCATCAGTTAAAGTTTAAAGTCCTCATCGTCTTTCGGCGATCGAAGGCACCAGTTAAAAGACCTCAACGCCCTCGCGCGTCCTGAGGCGAGATAAAGACCTCCTCGACGTCGAGCGAGTGCAGGCGAGAACCAGTAAAAAGTCCTCAGTGCTTCCAGAGGAGAGAAGATGTAGCCTCTGGAGCAATGCAGAGGCACCAGTAAAAAGTCCTCAGTGCTTCCAGAGGAGAGAAGATGTAGGCTCTGGGGCAATGTAGAGGCACCAGTAAAAAGTCCTCAGTGCTTCCAGAGGAGAGAAGATGTAGCCTCTGGGGCAATGTAGAGGCACCAGCAAAAAGTCCTCAGTGTTTCTAGGGGAGAGAAGATGTAGCCCTTGGGGTAATGTAGAGGCACGAGATAAAGACCTTCTCGCCGATGAGCGAGTTCAGGCGAGTTAAAGACCTTCTCGCCTATGAGCGAGTTCAGGCGAGTTAAAGACCTTCTCGCCTATGAGCGAGTTCAGGCGAGTTAAAGACCTTCTCGCCGATGAGCGAGTTCAGGCGAGTTAAAGACCTTCTCGCCGATGAGCACGTTCAGGCAAGATAAAATCCTTCTCGTCTCGAACGAGTTCAGGTATGGTGTAAAGGGTGGAAGAAGTTCGGAGGGTGGCTAAGGTAGGTTCGAAGAAAACGCCCAGCCACCCGGTTCCTTGTTCTGAAGCTCAGGGAGGTAGAGAAGGATCCGAAAGGCGCCTCTACCCCCAGATAAAGGAACAATGGCCAAGTTGTGAAGGCAAGAGGAAGCTGGTATCGCCAAGACTCTTTGGCGACCAGGAGAAATTCAAACGATGGCGAGAAGCCAAGGCCCGTTTTGATAAGGCGGATCAGGTGTGCTGTGTCTTAAGCCATTAGTTGGGTTGAAGCTCGTTATTTGAAAAGTGATTTCGCGCTAAGGTTCATTACCTTGAGGTTACAAGATGTTAGAATGTTATCGTTCGAAAGCTGATGGTTCGAAGCAGTCAGTATACAGTTGCGCTCGCGGAGTTACTAAGTTAATTTCGCCTAAGAGATTTATGCAAGGAAGATAAAGTTGACAGGAGAGATTATGTAAAGGAGCAGGAAATGTCATAACATAATGGCATCAGTTCAAAATACATGTGCAGAAAGAGGGAAAAATTTATTACAAGTAAGTATGTATAAAGGAGAAAGCATAGGAATAATGGATGGAGGGAAGCAACTAGTCTTCAGAAGGAACAATCTTCCCGTCCACCACCTCGTTGTTCAGAGACACCATGGAGAGGTCCAGATCAGGATATTGGCAGGCGAACTGCTCCAAAGCGGCGTCAAACCCAGCAGTGAGAATTTGGGCAGAGCTCAGCTCGAGTTCTTCAATCTGCTTCTTGAGCCCCTCATTCTGCTGCTTCAGTTCTTCAGCTCCCTCCCGAGCTTGAAGAAGGTCTTCAGTAACCCTCTTGTTCTCCGCCTGCGCTTGGACCAGCTCTGCGGCGATTCCTTCGTTTTCCTTTCTGGCCTCGGCGAGCTTGGCCATGGTGTCGTCTCTCTCCTTTTCAACTTTCCCCAAGAAGACCTCCCGATCTGCTGACCTCTTCTCAAGGTTTTTTACCTTGGCGGCATCTGCTTTGATCGACGCCTCCAGGTCAGCCACTTTGACGCGATAAGGGACCAGCTTGCTCTCCAGCTCGATCTTCTCTTGAGCTAAGAGCTGCACCTTGTGGCGTAGATCGGTGGCCTCCTTGCGCGCCACCCGAAGCTCGGTGCTCATGGCATCCTCCACTCAGGAGTGATCGATCTCCGCGAGCATGAGATTGCAGGATAACTTCTCCGCCTCGATTCTTATTAGGCGATTCTCCTCTTGGAGCACGGAGATGTCATCCTGGAGCCTCTTGCTGGAACTCTCCACAGCTTTGGATATGATGGAGGGGAAATCCTCTGCCATCATCTTGAGTTTCGCTGAGAAGGGTTCCCACACCCTTTTTACCTCTAGGGAGAGGTTTGCTCGTGGGGCACCAGGGGAGCCTGTTGCTGGTTCTCGCCACCACCTTCTTGAGTTGGCTGCTGAGTGGGAGCTTCTTGGCGTGGTGGCGACGAGGGGGACTCGGTAATGATGATAGGCGAGTTGTGAGCACCTTCATCCCCGCCTGGTGTAGCTTCCGCGGTTGAGGCGGTTGAAGGAGGACCCCCTCCAGCAGATACATATGGCGTGGAGGCGCTCGGGGGGTTCTCCATGAAGTTGGGCACGACAGCCTCAACCACAGGAAATGCAGCTGCCAAGGGAACTGCTTGGACTGGTTATGTGGGAGCTGGGGGAGGAGGCGGTGTTGAAGGCGGAGCTGGCTGAGGGGGCGGTGTTGATGTTGGAGGGGGAGGTGGAGCAGGTGGTGAGGAAGGCGCCACCCTCCTTCTTTTGGTGATGAGGCCATCTTCAGTTGCCTCATCGTCTTCTTCTTCATCCTCATGGACCACCTGAGGGGTTTTCCTCTTTGGCTTCCTGAGGATGAGCTTCTTGTGTTGTTGGGCGGGCTGGGCCTTTGAAGGAGTTGGGCCTTTAGGGGGCGACCTGCCCTGGGCAGCGGCGATCTCCACCACTGAATTGGGCACGGTCTGGGAACCCGACGCCAACCCATGGGCTCGGGCGAGCGCCCTCAATTCAGCCAGTTTTCCCTTGCCCAACATGAGATTTGCATAATACAAAGGTACATAGGTCAGCTCAGAGAGAAAGATAAACGCATGAGTAGATATGCACATGAAGCAAACAAGTGATGCAGAAAATAAAACCCAAGTCTTGTGCACAACAGACAAGAACGCCCAGAAACAGTTAACAGAGGTATCGCCAAGAGCAATAACTTAGATATTGAGGTGAGCTCTAACCTATTCGAGCCTCGAGTTGGTCTTCGAAGAACTCGAAGGAGATGAGCGCAGTGGTGAGGAAGGTAATGTTGGCGTCTACCACGCTCTTCCAGAAGAGGCACAGATCTTTGTCCAAAGCGCCCATGCTGTCAGGGCTTATTGGCCTCCTGAAGCCTCCCTTGGAGTCTTTGTTTCCCTTGTTTACCCAGTACAAGGGAAAGCCGTCGAGCAGCGAGGCGTCCTGGTCGTTCTGGCGCACTTGGACAAATTTGCCCTTCCAATCCTTATAGGATTGCTGGAAGATAGAGAGGATCGACCTCCCAGCAATCCCGTTCAGACTCACCCAAAGGCGATCTCCTGGATGCTTAGCTTCAAAAAGGAAAAGGAAAACGTCCACTGACGCTGGCAGTCCCAGATGCGCTCATATGATTTGAAACGCCCGCACGAATGCCCAGCTGTTGGGATGGAGCTGGGCGGCGGCGATGTCGAGCTCGGTCAGTAGCTCCCTTTCAAAACGAGTGAAGGGAAACCTAAGTTTCACCTTCTTGAATACGGTGGTGTATACAAAGCAGAACAACTCGCCGTTGTTCCCCTTGTCGTCTGCGCAAACTGGCACGTCGGGGGGGCAAGGTAGCACCATCAGCTTGTCATCGTGCTCCTTGTGGAACGACAGGTGGGGCTCATCCCCTTTCTTCAACCGAAGAACTGCCCCAGCAGAATTTACTGAAGAAGTCTCCTTCAGCAAAGTCGAGTTGGCCCACGGGTATAACTTCTTGAAGTCGGGGGAAGGAATGGAGGCACCTCCGGCAATGGGTGGAGTTGCCTGAGCAAGGTTGGGGTGAGAGGTTGCAGGCCTCTCAGCCTGGGAGGAGGAAGCACCAGGTGCCCGTGGTGGGTTATGAGCTTGAGAGGGAAGGTTTCGTGACGAGGGAGGAGGATTTGGGGTGATCTTTGAGCGAGCCATCGCGGAAACTGCAAAGGAAAAAGAAAGGGAAAGGTGAGCAGAGTTCGTAGAGGCTGACTCAATTGTGAAAGAAGGATGAAAAAAACGAACGAACGAAGGTTTGTTGTAATGGAGACGAAGCCCTAAGTTACGAGAAGGGAGAAATAGAAGAAACAGCCCACAGCGTATGCACCAGACAGTTAAAGGATGATGCGAATCGGTCAAAATGCAGGAAAACTCAACAGAAGAAGTAAAGGGAGTACCTTTCGATGATCGGATGAACACTGAAGGAAGTTGAGGATTCAGAAGGTTGAAGAGCGTCGTGGGTTTTTGCAGAAGAAGCTCGAAGTGTTTGAGAAGGCAAAGAGGTGATGGAACAGTAGAAGTGAAATGGGTTTAAGGGTTTTTCGAATGGTTTTGGAAGCGCAAACGACAACTAAAGGCAACCGTTGATGAAGCCACGTGTCGAGCGATTGGGAGAATGTTTGGTGGAGCGTCAAGAAAGCAGAAAGTACAAACGTTTAAAATTCTGCGCCAGCGCCACGTAGATCGGCAGTGACGTGACTCCTTTAGTCTTTTCGCTGGACAAGTCTTCGCTTAAGACTGGGGGGCTTGTGTACCATCCTGGTAGTCAGAAGTGATGACGTGGCATCGAGCTATTATATAGGCGTGTTGCATGGGACACCTGGCTGGCAGAAGGAAAGGAAGTCGGGGTGTTCGTGTAGTCGCCAGTTATTAAGTTGGCGTGCTCCGATCTCCAGCATACCTAAATCGGCGGTCACCGGGTTGAAGATGAAGTCACCAGATGTGAACCCAGGCGACCAAGTGATTAGAAGTCGCCGAAACAAGGACATCGCCGAAGATGATGGCAGATAGTCATTTCCCAGCTGGCCAGAGGATGAGGTCGGGAGACAGCTTGCTTGAACATATACGGTGAAGCAGGTAGCGCAGATAATGAAGGCGGCCGGCGAGACCACAGGGAAGGTGTGTACGAAGGCACCCGAACTCGCCACCCAGAAGAGATCACGCTCCAGGGCAACTGTGCACTGAGTTGTATCATGCATAAGTAACTTAACCAAAAAACCTGAAAAGTAAGAAGTAGCGCCCAAGTCGAGGATGCTCCAGATGATGGCACGTGTACAGCTGGATGCGAGCCACGTGTCCAGATGTGTAACTGCCAGGAGAGAGAAAGTGCCCAGGTATATAAGAGTTTCCAACGAACTTCTAAGGTACGCACATTCAGATTGTTTCTTTACGCTTACGAGTCTTGAGTACACTGAGAGAGAACTGGTCACGGTTCCTTAGAGTTCTTGAGTTTTACTCTTAAGTAATTGGTGGTTCAGTCGCTGACTTGGGCGTCGGAGCGTGATCGGCCGCAGCGGCACCGTTTCGTCTTTTGCAGGTTCTTGAGGTGGATCGCGGTGAAGGACGGAGGCTAACACGGCGCATAAGTCGATCCAAGTTTGACGAGGCAAAGCTCCAGCGTTTTGGTCAACAGGCAGGATCAGAATCGTTTTTCTAGGTACTTTAATTTTTTTATTTAGAGGGTCAGCAAGAAAAAAAAAATAGCACGAAAAAGGTGAACTCGTGGTCATAACTTTTGATAGATTTTGGCATGGCAGTAATATTGAAAAATTCATTAAAAATAGGTAAAAAAATGATTTTTGATCCAAATTTTTTTCTGGTAACTCTATTGGGGGTATATTTGGCGGAGGAGTCCTCACAGGTTGGAAAACAACGAGAGATTTTGAGTTGCTGAGAATTTTTTGTGGAAAACTTCAAACGGCCATAACCTTTGATCGGGAAGTCGGATGGAGACGCGTAAAAAATGAAAGTTGTTCGAAATGACGTAACGAATCTAGTTGCCAATTCCCGAAGGGCCCCGAAGATCCGGTACATTAGTGCTGGTATGATCGCACCTGTCAAGTGTAGCAAGATCAATGCCTATATGGATTTGCAACTGGGCTTGAGTTCCAAAATGGTTGGACCCCGAACGCGATAACTGGCTACAGAACACTATTTCAGGATCGTTTTTCTAGGTACTTTAAATTTTTTATTTAGAGGGTCAGCAAGAAAAAAAAATAGCACGAAAAAGGTGAACTCGTGGTCATAACTTTTGATAGATTTTGGCATGGCAGTAATATTGAAAAATTCATTAAAAATAGGTAAAAAAATGATTTTTGATCCAAATTTTTTTCTGGTAACTCTATTGGGGGTATATTTGGCGGAGAAGTCCTCACAGGTTAGAAAACAACGAGAGATTTTGAGTTGCTGAGAATTTTTTGTGGAAAACTTCAAACGTCCATAACCTTTGATCGGGAAGTCGGATGGAGACGCGTAAAAAATAAAAGTTGTTCGAAATGACGTAACGAATGTAGTTGCGAATTCCCGAAGGGCCCCGAACGTGATAACTCACTGAACTCATGGTTTGATTGTCTAGGTCTGGAAGAAAAACAATAAATACAAAAAGAAGTGCAACACGAGGACTTCCCAGGAGGTAACCCATCCTAGTACTACTCTCGCCCAAGCACGCTTAGCTGCGGAGTTCTGATGGGATCCGGTGCATTAGTGCTGGTATGATCGCACCTGTCAAGTGTAGCAAGATCAATGCCTATATGGATTTGCAACTGGGCTTCAGTTTCAAAATGGTTGGACCCCGAACGCGATAACTGGCTACAGAACACTATTTCAGGATCGTTTTTCTAGGTACTTTAATTTTTTTATTTAGAGGGTCAGCAAGAAAAAAAAAATAGCACGAAAAAGGTGAACTCGTGGTCATAACTTTTGATAGATTTTGGCATGGCAGTAATATTGAAAAATTCATTGAAAATAGGTAAAAAAATGTTTTTGGATCCAAATTTTTTTCTGGTAACTCTATTGGGGGTATATTTGGCGGAGGAGTCCTCACAGGTTGGAAAACAACGAGAGATTTTGAGTTGCTGAGAATTTTTTGTGGAAAACTTCAAACGGCCATAACTTTTGATCGGGAAGTCGGATGGAGACGCGTAAAAAATAAAAGTTGTTCGAAATGACGTAACGAATCTAGTTGCCAATCCCCGAAGGGCCCCGAACGCAATAACTCAATGAACTCGTGGTCTGATTGTCTAGGCCAGGAAGACAAACAATAAATACAAAAAGAAGTGCAACACGAGGACTTCCCAGGAGGTCACCCATCCTAGTACTACTCTCGCCCAAGAACCCTTGACTGCGGAGTTCTGATGGGATCCGGTGCATTAGTGCTGGTATGATCGCACCTGTCAAGTGTAGCAAGATCAATGCGTATATGGATTTGCAATTGGGCTTCAGTTTCAAAATGGTTGGACCCCGAACGCGATAACTCGCTACAGAACACTATTTCAGGATCGTTTTTCTAGGTACTTTAATTTTTTTATTTAGAGGGTCAGCAAGAAAAAAAAAATATATAGCACGAAAAAGGTGAACTCGTGGTCATAACTTTTGATAGATTTTGGCATGGCAGTAATATTGAAAAATTCATTAAAAATAGGTAAAAAAATGATTTTTGATCCAAATTTTTTTCTGGTAACTCTATTGGGGGTATATTTGGCGGAGAAGTCCTCACAGGTTAGAAAACAACGAGAGATTTTGAGTTGCTGAGAATTTTTTGTGGAAAACTTCAAACGGCCATAACCTTTGATCGGGAAGTCGGATGGAGACGCGTAAAAAATAAAAGTTGTTCGAAATGACGTAACGAATGTAGTTGCGAATTCCCGAAGGGCCCCGAACGCGATAACACACTGAACTCATGGTTTGATTGTCTAGGCCAGGAAGAAAAACAATAAATACAAAAAGAAGTGCTACACGAGGACTTCCCAGGAGGTAACCCATCCTAGTACTACTCTCGCCCAAGCACGCTTAGCTGATGAGTTCTGATGGGATCCGGTGCATTAGTGCTGGTATGATCACACCTGTCAGGTGTAGCAAGATCAATGCCTATATGGATTTGCAACTGGGCTTCAGTTTCAAAATGGTTGGACCCCGAACGCGATAACTGGCTACAGAACACTATTTCAGGATCGTTTTTCTAGGTACTTTAAATTTTTTATTTAGAGGGTCAGCAAGAAAAAAAAATAGCACGAAAAAGGTGAACTCGTGGTCATAACTTTTGATAGATTTTGGCATGGCAGTAATATTGAAAAATTCATTAAAAATAGGTAAAAAAATGTTTTTGGATCCAAATTTTTTTCTGGTAACTCTATTGGGGGTATATTTGGCGGAGGAGTCCTCACAGGTTGGAAAACAACGAGAGATTTTGAGTTGCTGAGAATTTTTTGTTGAAAACTTCAAACGGCCATAACCTTTGATCGGGAAGTCGGATGGAGACGCGTAAAAAATAAAAGTTGTTCGAAATGACGTAACGAATGTAGTTGCGAATTCCCGAAGGACCCCGAACTTGATAACTCACTGAACTCATGGTTTGATTGTCTAGGTCAGGAAGAAAAACAATAAATACAAAAAGAAGTGCAACACGAGGACTTCCCAGGAGGTCACCCATCCTAGTACTGCTCTCGCCCAAGCACGCTTAGCTGCGGCGGAGTTCTGATGGGATCCGGTGCATTAATGCTGGTATGATCGCACCTGTCAAGTGTAGCAAGATAATGCCTATATGGATTTGCAACTGGGCTTCAGTTTCAAAATGGTTGGACCCCGAGCGCGATAACTGGCTACAGAACACTATTTCAGGATCGTTTTTCTAGGTACTTTAATTTTTTTATTTAGAGGGTCAGCAAGAAAAAAAAAATAGCACGAAAAAGGTGAACTCGTGGTCATAACTTTTGATAGATTTTGGCATGGCAGTAATATTGAAAAATTCATTAAAAATAGGTAAAAAAATGTTTTTGGATCCAAATTTTTTTCTGGTAACTCTATTGGGGGTATATTTGGCGGAGGAGTCCTCACAGGTTGGAAAACAACGAGAGATTTTGAGTTGCTGAGAATTTTTTGTGGAAAACTTCAAACGGCCATAACTTTTGATCGGGAAGTCGGATGGAGACGCGTAAAAAATAAAAGTTGTTCGAAATGACGTAACGAATCTAGTTGCCAATCCCCGAAGGGCCCCGAACGCGATAACTCACTGAACTCGTTGTTTGATTGTCTAGGCCAGGAAGACAAACAATAAATACAAAAAGAAGTGCAACACGAGGACTTCCCAGGAGGTCACCCATCCTAGTACTACTCTCGCCCAAGAACGCTTGACTGCGGAGTTCTGATGGGATCCGGTGCATTAGTGCTGGTATGATCGCACCTGTCAAGTGTAGCAAGATCAATGCATATATGGATTTGCTACTGGGCTTCAGTTTCAAAATGGTTGGACCCCGAACGCGATAACTCGCTACAGAACACTATTTCAGGATCGTTTTTCTAGGTACTTTAATTTTTTTATTTAGAGGGTCAGCAAGAAAAAAAAAATAGCACGAAAAAGGTGAACTCGTGGTCATAACTTTTGATAGATTTTGGCGTGGCAGTAATATTGAAAAATTCATTAAAAATAGGTAAAAAAATGATTTTTGATCCAAATTTTTTTCTGGTAACTCTATTGGGGGTATATTTGGCGGAGGAGTCCTCACAGGTTGGAAAACAACGAGAGATTTTGAGTTGCTGAGAATTTTTTGTGGAAAACTTCAAACGGCCATAACTTTTGATCGGGAAGTCGGATGGAGACGCGTAAAAAATGAAAGTTGTTCGAGATGACGTAACGAATCTAGTTGCCAATTTCCGAAGGGCCCCGAACGCGATAACTCACTGAACTCGTGGTTTGATTGTTTAGGCCAGGAAGAAAAACAATAAATACAAAAAGAAGTGCAACACGAGGACTTCCCAGGAGGTCACCCATCCTAGTACTACTCTCGCCCAAGCACGCTTAGCTGAGGAGTTCTGATGGGATCCGGTGCATTAGTGCTGGTATGATCGCACCTGTCAGATGTAGCAAGATCAATGCCTATATGGATTTGCAACTGGGCTTCAGTTTCAAAATGGTTGGACCCCGAACGCGATAACTGGATACAGAACACTATTTCAGGATCGTTTTTCTAGGTACTTTAATTTTTTTATTTAGAGGGTCAGCAAGAAAAAAAAATAGCACGAAAAAGGTGAACTCGTGGTCATAACTTTTGATAGATTTTGCCATGGCAGTAATATTGAAAAATTCATTAAAAATAGGTAAAAAAATGTTATTGGATCGAAATTTTTTTCTGGTAACTCTATTGGGTGTATATTTGGCGGAGGAGTCCTCACAGGTTGGAAAACAACGAGAGATTTTGAGTTGCTGAGAATTTTTTGTGGAAAACTTCAAACGGCCATAACTTTTGATCGGGAAGTCGGATGGAGACGCGTAAAAAATAAAAGTTGTTCGAAATGACGTAACGAATCTAGTTGCCAATTCCCGAAGGGCCCCGAACGCGATAACTCACTGAACTCGTGGTTTGATTGTCTAGGCCAGGAAGACAAACAATAAATACAAAAAGAAGTGCAACACGAGGACTTCCCAGGAGGTCACCCATCCTAGTACTACTCTCGCCCAAGAACGCTTGACTGCGGAGTTCTGATGGGATCCGGTGCATTAGTGCTGGTATGATCGCACCTGTCAAGTGTAGCAAGATCAATGCCTATATGGATTTGCAACTGGGCTTCAGTTTCAACATGGTTGGACCCCGAACGCGATAACTCGCTACAGAACACTATTTCAGGATCGTTTTTCTAGGTACTTTAATTTTTATATTTAGAGGGTCAGCAAGAAAAAAAAAATAGCACGGAAAAGGTGATCTCGTGGTCATAACTTTTGATAGATTTTGGTGTGGCAGTAATATTGAAAAATTCAGTAAAAATAGGTAAAAAAATGATTTTTGATCCAAATTTTTTTCTGGTAAATCTATTGGGGGTATATTTGGCAGAGGAGTCCTCACAGGTTGGAAAACAACGAGAGATTTTGAGTTGCTGAGTATTTTTTGTGGAAAACTTCAAACGGCCATAACTTTTGATCGGGAAGTCGGATGGAGACGCGTAAAAAATGAAAGTTGTTCGAGATGACGTAACGAATCTAGTTGCCAATTCCGGAAGGGCCCCGAACGCGATAACTCACTGAACTCGTGGTTTGATTGTGTAGGCCAGGAAGAAAACCAATAAATACAAAAAGAAGTGCAACACGAGGACTTCCCAGGAGGTAACCCATCCTAGTACTACTCTCGCCCAAGCACGCTTAGCTGCGGAGTTCTGATGGGATCCGGTGCATTACTGCTGGTATGATCGCACCTGTCAAGTGTAGCAAGATCAATGCCTATATGGATTTGCAACTGGGCTTCAGTTTCAAAATGGTTGGACCCCGAACGCGATAACTCGCTACAGAAAACTATTTCAAGATCGTTTTTCTAGGTACTTTAATTTTTTTATTAAGAGGGTCAGCAAGAAAAAAAAAATAGCACGAAAAAGGTGAACTCGTGGTCATAACTTTTGATAGATTTTGGCATGGCAGTAATATTGAAAAATTCATTAAAAATAGGTCAAAAAATGTTTTTGGATCCAAATTTTTTTCTGGTAACTCTATTGGGGGTATATTTGGCGGAGGAGTCCTCACAGGTTGGAAAACAACGAGAGATTTTGAGTTGCTGAGAATTTTTTGTGGAAAACTTCAAAAGGCCATAACTTTTGATCGGGAAGTCGGATGGAGACGCGTAAAAAATGAAAGTTGTTCGAGATGACGTAACGAATCTAGTTGCCAATTCCCGAAGGGCCCCGAACGCGATAAATCACTGAACTCGTGGTTTGATTGTGTAGGCCAGGAAGAAAACCAATAAATACAAAAAGAAGTGCAACACGAGGACTTCCCAGGAGGTAACCCATCCTAGTACTACTCTCGCCCAAGCACGCTTAGCTGCGGAGTTCAGATGGGATCCGGTGCATTAGTGCTGGTATGATCGCACCTGTCAAGTGTAGCAAGATCAATGCCTATATGGATTTGCAACTGGGCTTCAGTTTCAAAATGGTTGGACCCCGAGCGCGATAACTGGCTACAGAACACTATTTCAGGATCGTTTTTCTAGGTACTTTAATTTCTTTATTTAGAGGGTCAGCAAGAAAAAAAAAATAGCACGAAAAAGGTGAACTCGTGGTCATAACTTTTGATAGATTTTGGCATGGCAGTAATATTGAAAAATTCATTAAAAATAGGTAAAAAAATGATTTTTGATCCAAATTTTTTTCTGGTAACTCTATTGGGGGTATATTTGGCGGAGGAGTCCTCACAGGTTGGAAAACAACGATAGATTTTGATTTGGTGAGAATTTTTTGTGGAAAACTTCAAACGGCCATAACTTTTGATCGGGAAGTCGGATGGAGACGCGTAAAAAATGAAAGTTGTTCGAAATGACGTAACGAATCTAGTACCAATTCCCGAAGGGCCCCGAACGCGATAACTCACTGAACTCGTGGTTTGATTGTCTAGGCCAGGAAGAAAAACAATAAATACAAAAAGAAGTGCAACACGAGGACTTCCCAGGAGGTCACCCATCCTAGTACTACTCTCGCCCAAGCACGCTTAGCTGCGGAGTTCAGATGGGATCCGGTGCATTAGTGCTGGTATGATCGCACCTGTCAAGTGTAGCAAGATCAATGCCTATATGGATTTGCAACTGGGCTTCAGTTTCAAAATGGTTGGACCCCGAACGCGATAACTCGCTACAGAACACTATTTCAGGATCGTTTTTCTAGGTACTATAATTTTTTTATTTAGAGGGTCAGCAAGAAAAAAAAATAGCACGAAAAAGGTGAACTCCTGGTCATAACTTTTGATAAATTTTGGCATAGCAGTAATATTGAAAAATTCATTAAAAATAGGTAAAAAAATGATTTTTGATCCAAATTTTTTTCTGGTAACTCTATTGGGGGTATATTTGGCGGAGGAGTCCTCACAGGTTGGAAAACAACGAGAGATTTTGAGTTGCTGAGAATTTTTTGTGGAAAACTTCAAACGGCCATAACTTTTGATCGGGAAGTCGGATGGAGACGCGTAAAAAATGAAAGTTGTTCGAGATGACGTAACGAATCTAGTTGCCAATTTCCGAAGGGCCCCGAACGCGATAACTCACTGAACTCGTGGTTTGATTGTGTAGGCCAGGAAGAAAACCAATAAATACAAAAAGAAGTGCAACACGAGGACTTCCCAGGAGGTAACCCATCCTAGTACTACTCTCGCCCAAGCACGCTTAGCTGCGGAGTTCAGATGGGATCCGGTGCATTAGTGCTGGTATGATCGCACCTGTCAAGTGTAGCAAGATCAATGCCTATATGGATTTGCAACTGGGCTTCAGTTTCAAAATGGTTGGACCCCGAACGCGATAACTGGCTACAGAACACTATTGCAGGATCGTTTTTCTATGTACTTTAAATTTTTTATTTAGAGGGTCAGCAAGAAAAAAAAAATAGCACGAAAAAGGTGAACTCCTGGTCATAACTTTTGATAAATTTTGGCATAGCAGTAATATTGAAAAATTCATTAAAAATAGGTAAAAAAATGATTTTTGATCCAAATTTTTTTCTGGTAACTCTATTGGGGGTATATTTGGCGGAGGAGTCCTCACAGGTTGGAAAACAACGAGAGATTTTGAGTTGCTGAGAATTTTTTGTGGAAAACTTCAAACGGCCATAACTTTTGATCGGGAAGTCGGATGGAGACGCGTAAAAAATGAAAGTTGTTCGAGATGACGTAACGAATCTAGTTGCCAATTCCCGAAGGGCCCCGAACGCGATAACTCACTGAACTCGTGGTTTGATTGTTTAGGCCAGGAAGAAAAACAATAAATACAAAAAGAAGTGCAACACGAGGACTTCCCAGGAGGTCACCCATCCTAGTACTACTCTCGCCCAAGCACGCTTGACTGAGGCGTTCTGATGGGATCCGGTGCATTAGTGCTGGTACGATCGCACCTTTCAAGTGTAGCAAGATCAATGCGTATATGGATTTGCAATTGGGCTTCAGTTTCAAAATGGTTGGACGCCGAACGCGATAACTGGCTACAGAACACTATTTCAGGATCGTTTTTCTAGGTACCTTAAATTTTTTATTTAGAGGGTCAGCAAGAAAAAAAAAATAGCACGAAAAAGGTGAACTCGTGGTCATAACTTTTGATAGATTTTGGCATGGCAGTAATATTGAAAAATTCATTAAAAATAGGTAAAAAAATGATTTTTGATCCAAATTTTTTTTGGTAACTCTATTGGGGGTATATTTGGCGGAGGAGTCCTCACAGGTTGGAAAACAACGAGAGATTTTGAGTTGCTGAGAATTTTTTGTGGAAAACTTCAAACGGCCATAACTTTTGATCGGGAAGTCGGATGGAGACGCGTAAAAAATGAAAGTTGTTCGAAATGACGTAACGAATCTAGGTACCAATTCCCAAAGGTCCCCGAACGCGATAACTCACTGAACTCGTGGTTTGATTGTCTAGGCCAGGAAGAAAAACAATAAATACAAAAAGAAGTGCAACACGAGGACTTCCCAGGAGGTAACCCATCCTAGTACTACTCTCGCCCAAGCACGCTTAGCTGCGGAGTTCAGATGGGATCCGGTGCATTAGTGCTGGTATGATCGCACCTGTCAAGTGTAGCAAGATCAATGCCTATATGGATTTGCAACTGGGCTTCAGTTTCAAAATGGTTGGACCCCGAACGCGATAACTGGCTACAGAACACTATTTCAGGATCGTTTTTCTAGGTACTTTAAATTTTTTATTTAGAGGGTCACAAGAAAAAAAAAATAGCACGAAAAAGGTGAACTCGTGGTCATAACTTTTGATAGAGTTTGGCATGGCAGTAATATTGAAAAATTCATTAAAAATAGGTAAAAAAATGTTTTTTGATCCAAATTTTTTTCTGGTAACTCTATTGGGGGTATATTTGGCGGAGGAGTCCTCACAGGTTGAAAACAACGGGAGATTTTGAGTTGCTGAGAATTTTTTGTGGAAAACTTCAAACGGCCATAACTTTTGATCGGGAAGTCGGATGGAGACGCGTAAAAAATGAAAGTTGTTCGAAATGACGTAACGAATGTAGTTGCGAATTCCCGAAGGGCCCCGAACGCGATAACTCACTGAACTCGTGGTTTGATTGTCTAGGCCAGGAAGAAAAACAATAAATACAAAAAGAAGTGCAACACGAGGACTTCCCAGGAGGTAACCCATCCTAGTACTACTCTCGCCCAAGCACGCTTAGCTGCGGAGTTCAGATGGGATCCGGTGCATTAGTGCTGGTATGATCGCACCTGTCAAGTGTAGCAAGATCAATGCCTATATGGATTTGCAACTGGGCTTCAGTCTCAAAATGGTTGGACCCCGAACGCGATAACTGGCTACAGAACACTATTGCAGGATCGTTTTTCTAGGTACTTTAAATTTTTTATTTAGAGGGTCAGCAAGAAAAAAAAAATAGCACGAAAAAGGTGAACTCCTGGTCATAACTTTTGATAAATTTTGGCATAGCAGTAATATTGAAAAATTCATTAAAAATAGGTAAAAAAAATGATTTTTGATCCAAATTTTTTCTGGTAACTCTATTTGGGGTATATTTGGCGGAGGAGTCCTCACAGGTTGGAAAACAACGAGAGATTTTGAGTTGCTGAGAATTTTTTGTGGAAAACTTCAAACGGCCATAACTTTTGATCGGGAAGTCGGATGGAGACGCGTAAAAAATGAAAGTTGTTCGAGATGACGTAACGAATCTAGTTGCCAATTTCCGAAGGGCCCCGAACGCGATAACTCACTGAACTCGTGGTTTGATTGTTTAGGCCAGGAAGAAAAACAATAAATACAAAAAGAAGTGCAACACGAGGACTTCCCAGGAGGTCACCCATCCTAGTACTACTCTCGCCCAAGCACGCTTATCTACGGAGTTCTGATGGGATCCGGTGCATTAGTGCAGGTATGATCGCACCTGTCAGGTGTAGCAAGATCAATGCCTATATGGATTTGCAACTGGGCTTCAGTTTCAAAATGGTTGGACCCCGAACGCGATAACTCGCTACAGAACACTATTTCAGGATCGTTTTTCTAGGTACTTTAATTTTTTTATTTAGAGGGTCAGCAAGAAAAAAAAATAGCACGAAAAAGGTGAACTCCTGGTCATAACTTTTGATAATTTTGGCATGGCAGTAATATTGAAAAATTCATTAAAAATAGGTAAAAAAATGATTTTTGATCCAAATTTTTTTCTGGTAACTCTATTGGGGGTATATTTGGCGGAGGAGTCCTCACAGGTTGGAAAACAACGAGAGATTTTGAGTTGCTGAGAATTTTTTGTGGAAAACTTCAAACGGCCATAACTTTTGATCGGGAAGTCGGATGGAGACGCGTAAAAAATGAAAGTTGTTCGAGATGACGTAACGAATCTAGTTGCCAATTCCGAAGGGCCCCGAACGCGATAACTCACTGAACTCGTGGTTTGATTGTTAGGCCAGGAAGAAAACAATAAATACAAAAAGAAGTGCAACACGAGGACTTCCCAGGAGGTAACCCATCCTAGTACTACTCTCGCCCAAGCACGCTTAGCTGCGGAGTTCTGATGGGATCCGGTGCATTAGTGCTGGTATGATCGCACCTGTCAAGTGTAGCAAGATCAATGCGTATATGGATTTGCAATTGGGCTTCAGTTTCAAAATGGTTGGACCCCGAACGCGATAACTGGCTACAGAACACTATTTCAGGATCGTTTTTCTAGGTACTTTAATTTTTTATTTAGAGGGTCAGCAAGAAAAAAAAAATAGCACGAAAAAGGTGAACTCGTGGTCATAACTTTTGATAGATTTTGGCATGGCAGTAATATTGAAAAATTCATTAAAAATAGGTAAAAAAATGATTTTTGATCCAAATTTTTTTTGGTAACTCTATTGGGGGTATATTTGGCGGAGGAGTCCTCACAGGTTGGAAAACAACGAGAGATTTTGAGTTGCTGAGAATTTTTTGTGGAAAACTTCAAACGGCCATAACTTTTGATCGGGAAGTCGGATGGAGACGCGTAAAAAATGAAAGTTGTTCGAAATGACGTAACGAATCTAGGTACCAATTCCCAAAGGCCCCGAACGCGATAACTCACTGAACTCGTGGTTTGATTGTCTAGGCCAGGAAGAAAAACAATAAATACAAAAAGAAGTGCAACACGAGGACTTCCCAGGAGGTAACCCATCCTAGTACTACTCTCGCCCAAGCACGCTTAGCTGCGGAGTTCAGATGGGATCCGGTGCATTAGTGCTGGTATGATCGCACCTGTCAAGTGTAGCAAGATCAATGCCTATATGGATTTGCAACTGGGCTTCAGTTTCAAAATGGTTGGACCCCGAACGCGATAACTGGCTACAGAACACTATTTCAGGATCGTTTTTCTAGGTACTTTAATTTTTTTATTTAGAGGGTCAGCAAGAAAAAAAAAATAGCACGAAAAAGGTGAACTCGTGGTCATAACTTTTGATAGATTTTGGCATGGCAGTAATATTGAAAAATTCATTAAAAATAGGTAAAAAAATGTTTTTGATCCAAATTTTTTTCTGGTAACTCTATTGGGGGTATATTTGGCGGAGGAGTCCTCACAGGTTGGAAAACAACGAGAGATTTTGAGTTGCTGAGAATTTTTTGTGGAAAACTTCAAACGGCCATAACTTTTGATCGGGAAGTCGGATGGAGACGCGTAAAAAATGAAAGTTGTTCGAAATGACGTAACGAATGTAGTTGCCAATTCCCGAAGGGCCCCGAACGCGATAACTCACTGAACTCGTGGTTTGATTGTCTAGGCCAGGAAGAAAAACAATAAATACAAAAAGAAGTGCAACACGAGGACTTCCCAGGAGGTACCCATCCTAGTACTACTCTCGCCCAAGCACGCTTACTGCGGAGTTCTGATGGGATCCGGTGCATTAGTGCTGGTATGATCGCACCTGTCAAGTGTAGCAAGATCAATGCTATATGGATTTGCAACTGGGCTTCAGTTTCAAAATGGTTGGACCCCGAACGCGATAACTGCTACAGAACACTATTTCAGGATCGTTTTTCTAGGTACTTTAATTTTTTATTTAGAGGGTCAGCAAGAAAAAAAAAATAGCACGAAAAAGGTGAACTCGTGGTCATAACTTTTGATAGATTTTGGCATGGCAGTAATATTGAAAAATTCATTAAAAATAGGTAAAAAAATGATTTTTGATCCAAATTTTTTTCTGGTAACTCTATTGGGGGTATATTTGGCGGAGGAGTCCTCACAGGTTGGAAAACAACGAGAGATTTTGAGTTGCTGAGAATTTTTTGTGGAAAACTTCAAACGGCCATAACTTTTGATCGGGAAGTCGGATGGAGACGCGTAAAAAATGAAAGTTGTTCGAGATGACGTAACGAATCTAGTTGCCAATTCCCGAAGGGCCCCGAACGCGATAACTCACTGAACTCGTGGTTTGATTGTTTAGGCCAGGAAGAAAAACAATAAATACAAAAAGAAGTGCAACACGAGGACTTCCCAGGAGGTCACCCATCCTAGTACTACTCTCGCCCAAGCACGCTTACTGCGGAGTTCTGATGGGATCCGGTGCATTAGTGCTGGTATGATCGCACCTGTCAAGTGTAGCAAGATCAATGCCTATATGGATTTGCAACTGGGCTTCAGTTTCAAAATGGTTGGACCCCGAACGCGATAACTGCTACAGAACACTATTTCAGGATCGTTTTTCTAGGTACTTTAATTTTTTTATTTAGAGGGTCAGCAAGAAAAAAAAAAATAGCACGAAAAAGGTGAACTCGTGGTCATAACTTTTGATAGATTTTGGCATGGCAGTAATATTGAAAAATTCATTAAAAATAGGTAAAAAATGATTTTTGATCCAAATTTTTTTCTGGTAACTCTATTGGGGGTATATTTGGCGGAGGAGTCCTCACAGGTTGGAAAACAACGAGAGATTTTGAGTTGCTGAGAATTTTTTGTGGAAAACTTCAAACGGCCATAACTTTTGATCGGGAAGTCGGATGGAGACGCGTAAAAAATGAAAGTTGTTCGAGATGACGTAACGAATCTAGTTGCCAATTCCCGAAGGGCCCCGAACGCGATAACTCACTGAACTCGTGGTTTGATTGTTAGGCCAGGAAGAAAAACAATAAATACAAAAAGAAGTGCAACACGAGGACTTCCCAGGAGGTCACCCATCCTAGTACTACTCTCGCCCAAGCACGCTTACTGCGGAGTTCTGATGGGATCCGGTGCATTAGTGCTGGTATGATCGCACCTGTCAAGTGTAGCAAGATCAATGCTATATGGATTTGCAACTGGGCTTCAGTTTCAAAATGGTTGGACCCCGAACGCGATAACTCGCTACAGAACACTATTTCAGGATCGTTTTTCTAGGTACTTTAATTTTTTTATTTAGAGGGTCAGCAAGAAAAAAAAAATAGCACGAAAAAGGTGAACTCGTGGTCATAACTTTTGATAGATTTTGGCATGGCAGTAATATTGAAAAATTCATTAAAAATAGGTAAAAAATGATTTTTGATCCAAATTTTTTTCTGGTAACTCTATTGGGGGTATATTTGGCGGAGGAGTCCTCACAGGTTGGAAAACAACGAGAGATTTTGAGTTGCTGAGAATTTTTGTGGAAAACTTCAAACGGCCATAACTTTTGATCGGGAAGTCGGATGGAGACGCGTAAAAAATGAAAGTTGTTCGAGATGACGTAACGAATCTAGTTGCCAATTCCCGAAAGGGCCCCGAACGCGATAACTCACTGAACTCGTGGTTTGATTGTTAGGCCAGGAAGAAAAACAATAAATACAAAAAGAAGTGCAACACGAGGACTTCCCAGGAGGTCACCCATCCTAGTACTACTCTCGCCCAAGCACGCTTACTGCGGAGTTCTGATGGGATCCGGTGCATTAGTGCTGGTATGATCGCACCTGTCAAGTGTAGCAAGATCAATGCCTATATGGATTTGCAACTGGGCTTCAGTTTCAAAATGGTTGGACCCCGAACGCGATAACTCGCTACAGAACACTATTTCAGGATCGTTTTCTAGGTACTTTAATTTTTTTATTTAGAGGGTCAGCAAGAAAAAAAAAAATAGCACGAAAAAGGTGAACTCGTGGTCATAACTTTTGATAGATTTTGGCATGGCAGTAATATTGAAAAATTCATTAAAAATAGGTAAAAAATGATTTTTGATCCAAATTTTTTTCTGGTAACTCTATTGGGGGTATATTTGGCGGAGGAGTCCTCACAGGTTGGAAAACAACGAGAGATTTTGAGTTGCTGAGAATTTTTTGTGGAAAACTTCAAACGGCCATAACTTTTGATCGGGAAGTCGGATGGAGACGCGTAAAAAATGAAAGTTGTTCGAGATGACGTAACGAATCTAGTTGCCAATTCCCGAAGGGGCCCCGAACGCGATAACTCACTGAACTCGTGGTTTGATTGTTTAGGCCAGGAAGAAAAACAATAAATACAAAAAGAAGTGCAACACGAGGACTTCCCAGGAGGTCACCCATCCTAGTACTACTCTCGCCCAAGCAGCTTACTGCGGAGTTCTGATGGGATCCGGTGCATTAGTGCTGGTATGATCGCACCTGTCAAGTGTAGCAAGATCAATGCTATATGGATTTGCAACTGGGCTTCAGTTTCAAAATGGTTGGACCCCGAACGCGATAACTCGCTACAGAACACTATTTCAGGATCGTTTTTCTAGGTACTTTAATTTTTTTATTTAGAGGGTCAGCAAGAAAAAAAAAATAGCACGAAAAAGGTGAACTCGTGGTCATAACTTTTGATAGATTTTGGCATGGCAGTAATATTGAAAAATTCATTAAAAATAGGTAAAAAATGATTTTTGATCCAAATTTTTTTCTGGTAACTCTATTGGGGGTATATTTGGCGGAGGAGTCCTCACAGGTTGGAAAACAACGAGAGATTTTGAGTTGCTGAGAATTTTTTGTGGAAAACTTCAAACGGCCATAACTTTTGATCGGGAAGTCGGATGGAGACGCGTAAAAAATGAAAGTTGTTCGAGATGACGTAACGAATCTAGTTGCCAATTCCCGAAGGGGCCCCGAACGCGATAACTCACTGAACTCGTGGTTTGATTGTTTAGGCCAGGAAGAAAAACAATAAATACAAAAAGAAGTGCAACACGAGGACTTCCCAGGAGGTCACCCATCCTAGTACTACTCTCGCCCAAGCACGCTTCACTGCGGAGTTCTGATGGGATCCGGTGCATTAGTGCTGGTATGATCGCACCTGTCAAGTGTAGCAAGATCAATGCTATATGGATTTGCAATGGGCTTCAGTTTCAAAATGGTTGGACCCCGAACGCGATAACTCGCTACAGAACACTATTTCAGGATCGTTTTTCTAGGTACTTTAATTTTTTTATTTAGAGGGTCAGCAAGAAAAAAAAAAAATATAGCACGAAAAAGGTGAACTCGTGGTCATAACTTTTGATAGATTTTGGCATGGCAGTAATATTGAAAAATTCATTAAAAATAGGTAAAAAATGATTTTTGATCCAAATTTTTTTCTGGTAACTCTATTGGGGTATATTTGGCGGAGGAGTCCTCACAGGTTGGAAAACAACGAGAGATTTTGAGTTGCTGAGAATTTTTTGTGGAAAACTTCAAACGGCCATAACTTTTGATCGGGAAGTCGGATGGAGACGCGTAAAAAATGAAAGTTGTTCGAGATGACGTAACGAATCTAGTTGCCAATTCCCGAAGGGGCCCCGAACGCGATAACTCACTGAACTCGTGGTTTGATTGTTTAGGCCAGGAAGAAAAACAATAAATACAAAAAGAAGTGCAACACGAGGACTTCCAGGAGGTCACCCATCCTAGTACTACTCTCGCCCAAGCACGCTTACTGCGGAGTTCTGATGGGATCCGGTGCATTAGTGCTGGTATGATCGCACCTGTCAAGTGTAGCAAGATCAATGCGTATATGGATTTGCAATTGGGCTTCAGTTTCAAAATGGTTGGACCCCGAACGCGATAACTCGCTACAGAACACTATTTCAGGATCGTTTTTCTAGGTACTTTAATTTTTTTATTTAGAGGGTCAGCAAGAAAAAAAAAATATAGCACGAAAAAGGTGAACTCGTGGTCATAACTTTTGATAGATTTTGGCATGGCAGTAATATTGAAAAATTCATTAAAAATAGGTAAAAAATGATTTTTGATCCAAATTTTTTTCTGGTAACTCTATTGGGGGTATATTTGGCGGAGGAGTCCTCACAGGTTGGAAAACAACGAGAGATTTTGAGTTGCTGAGAATTTTTTGTGGAAAACTTCAAACGGCCATAACTTTTGATCGGGAAGTCGGATGGAGACGCGTAAAAAATGAAAGTTGTTCGAGATGACGTAACGAATCTAGTTGCCAATTCCCAAGGGGAAGGGCCCCGAACGCGACAACTCACTGAACTCGTGGTTTGATTGTTTAGGCCAGGAAGAAAAACAATAAATACAAAAAGAAGTGCAACACGAGGACTTCCCAGGAGGTCACCATCCTAGTACTACTCTCGCCCAAGCAGCTTAACTGCGGAGTTCTGATGGGATCCGGTGCATTAGTGCTGGTATGATCGCACCTGTCAAGTGTAGCAAGATCAATGCGTATATGGATTTGCAATTGGGCTTCAGTTTCAAAATGGTTGGACCCCGAACGCGATAACTCGCTACAGAACACTATTTCAGGATCGTTTTTCTAGGTACTTTAATTTTTTTATTTAGAGGGTCAGCAAGAAAAAAAAAATATAGCACGAAAAAGGTGAACTCGTGGTCATAACTTTTGATAGATTTTGGCATGGCAGTAATATTGAAAAATTCATTAAAAATAGGTCAAAAAATGATTTTTGATCCAAATTTTTTTCTGGTAACTCTATTGGGGGTATATTTGGCGGAGGAGTCCTCACAGGTTGGAAAACAACGAGAGATTTTAGTTGATGAGAATTTTTTGTGGAAAACTTCAAACGGCCATAACTTTTGATCGGGAAGTCGGATGGAGACGCGTAAAAAATGAAAGTTGTTCGAGATGACGTAACGAATCTAGTTGCCAATTCCCGAAGGGGAAGGGCCCCGAACGCGACAACTCACTGAACTCGTGGTTTGATTGTTTAGGCCAGGAAGAAAAACAATAAATACAAAAAGAAGTGCAACAGAGGACTTCCCAGGAGGTCATCCATCCTAGTACTACTCTCCCCGAGCACGCTTATCTGCGGAGTTCTGATGGGATCCGGTGCATTAGTGCTGGTATGATCGCACCTGTCAAGTGTAGCAAGATCAATGCGAATATGGATTTGCAATTGGGCTTCAGTTTCAAAATGGTTGGACCCCGAACGCGATAACTCGCTACAGAACACTATTTCAGGATCGTTTTTCTAGATACTTTAATTTTTTTATTTAGAGGGTCAGCAAGAAAAAAAAAAAATATAGCACGAAAAAGGTGAACTCGTGGTCATAACTTTTGATAGATTTTGGCATGGCAGTAATATTGAAAAATTCATTAAAAATAGGTCAAAAAATGATTTTTGATCCAAATTTTTTTCTGGTAACTCTATTGGGGGTATATTTGGCGGAGGAGTCAGTTGTTCGAGATGACGTAACGAATCTAGTTGCCAATTCCCGAAGGGGAAGGGCCCCGAACGCGACTACTCACTGAACTCGTGGTTTGATTGTTTAGGCCAGGAAGAAAAACAATAAATACAAAAAGAAGTGCAACACGAGGACTTCCCAGGAGGTCACCCATCCTAGTACTATTCTCGCACAAGCACGCTTAGCTGCGGAGTTCTGATGGGATCCGGTGCATTAGTGCTGGTATGATCGCACCTGTCAAGTGTAGCAAGATCAATGCGTATATGGATTTGCAATTGGGCTTCAGTTTCAAAATGGTTGGACCCCGAACGCGATAACTCGCTACAGAACACTATTTCAGGATCGTTTTTCTAGGTACTTTAATTTTTTTATTTAGAGGGTTAGCAAGAAAAAAAAAAATATAGCACGAAAAAGGTGAACTCGTGGTCATAACTTTTGATAGATTTTGGCATGGCAGTAATATTGAAAAATTCATTAAAAATAGGTCAAAAAATGATTTTTGATCCAAATTTTTTTCTGGTAACTCTATTGGGGGTATATTTGGCGGAGGAGTCCTCACAGGTTGGAAAACAACGAGAGATTTTGAGTTGCTGAGAATTTTTTGTGGAAAACTTCAAACGGCCATAACTTTTGATCGGGAAGTCGGATGGAGACGCGTAAAAAATGAAAGTTGTTCGAGATGACGTAACGAATCTAGTTGCCAATTCCCGAAGGGGAAGGGCCCCGAACGCGACAACTCACTGAACTCGTGGTTTGATTGTTTAGGCCAGGAAGAAAAACACTAAATACAAAAAGAAGTGCAACACGAGGACTTCCCAGGAGGTCAACTATCCTAGTACTACTCTCGTCCGAGCGAGCTTAGCTGCGGAGTTCTGATGGGATCCGGTGCATTAGTGCTGGTATGATCGCACCTGTCAAGTGTAGCAAGATCAATGCGTATATGGATTTGCAATTGGGCTTCAGTTTCAAAATGGTTGGACCCCGAACGCGATAACTCGCTACAGAACACTATTTCAGGATCGTTTTTCTAGGTACTTTAATTTTTTTATTTCGAGGGTCAACAAGAAAAAAAAAAAAATATAGCAAGAAAAAGGTGAACTCGTGGTCATAACTTTTGATAGATTTTGGCATGGAAGTAATATTGAAAAATTCATTAAAAATAGGTCAAAAAATGATTTTTGATCCAAATTTTTTTCTGGTAACTCTATTGGGGGTATATTTGGCGGAGGAGTCCTCACAGGTTGGAAAACAACGAGAGATTTTGAGTTGCTGAGAATTTTTTGTGGAAAACTTCAAACGGCCATAACTTTTGATCGGGAAGTCGGATGGAGACGCGTAAAAAATGAAAGTTGTTCGAGATGACGTAACGAATCTAGTTGCCAATTCCCGAAGGGGAAGGGCCCCGAACGCGACAACTCACTGAACTCGTGGTTTGATTGTTTAGGCCAGGAAGAAAAACAATAAATACAAAAAGAAGTGCAACAAGAGGACTTCCCAGGAGGTCATCCATCCTAGTACTACTCTCCCCCGAGCACGCTTATCTGCGGAGTTCTGATG
Source organism: Phaseolus vulgaris (assembly GCF_000499845.2). Taxonomy (NCBI): domain Eukaryota; kingdom Viridiplantae; phylum Streptophyta; class Magnoliopsida; order Fabales; family Fabaceae; genus Phaseolus; species Phaseolus vulgaris. The sequence goes on from NC_023754.2 coordinate 6,304,036, forward strand.
GGATCCGGTGCATTAGTGCTGGTATGATCGCACCTGTCAAGTGTAGCAAGATCAATGCGAATATGGATTTGCAATTGGGCTTCAGTTTCAAAATGGTTGGACCCCGAACGCGATAACTCGCTACAGAACACTATTTCAGGATCGTTTTTCTAGATACTTTAATTTTTTTATTTAGAGGGTCAGCAAGAAAAAAAAAAAATATAGCACGAAAAAGGTGAACTCGTGGTCATAACTTTTGATAGATTTTGGCATGGCAGTAATATTGAAAAATTCATTAAAAATAGGTCAAAAAATGATTTTTGATCCAAATTTTTTTCTGGTAACTCTATTGGGGGTATATTTGGCGGAGGAGTCAGTTGTTCGAGATGACGTAACGAATCTAGTTGCCAATTCCCGAAGGGGAAGGGCCCCGAACGCGACAACTCACTGAACTCGTGGTTTGATTGTTTAGGCCAGGAAGAAAAACAATAAATACAAAAAGAAGTGCAACACGAGGACTTCCCAGGACGTCACCCATCCTAGTACTGCTCTCGCCCGAGCACGCTTACCTGCGGAGTTCTGATGGGATCCGGTGCATTAGTGCTGGTATGATCGCACCTGTCAAGTGTAGCAAGATCAATGCGTATATGGATTTGCAATTGGGCTTCAGTTTCAAAATGGTTGGACCCCGAACGCGATAACTCGCTACAGAACACTATTTCAGGATCGTTTTTCTAGGTACTTTAATTTTTTTATTTAGAGGGTTAGCAAGAAAAAAAAAAAATATAGCACGAAAAAGGTGAACTCGTGGTCATAACTTTTGATAGATTTTGGCATGGCAGTAATATTGAAAAATTCATTAAAAATAGGTCAAAAAATGATTTTTGATCCAAATTTTTTTCTGGTAACTCTATTGGGGGTATATTTGGCGGAGGAGTCCTCACAGGTTGGAAAACAACGAGAGATTTTGAGTTGCTGAGAATTTTTTGTGGAAAACTTCAAACGGCCATAACTTTTGATCGGGAAGTCGGATGGAGACGCGTAAAAAATGAAAGTTGTTCGAGATGACGTAACGAATCTAGTTGCCAATTCCCGAAGGGGAAGGGCCCCGAACGCGACAACTCACTGAACTCGTGGTTTGATTGTTTAGGCCAGGAAGAAAAACAATAAATACAAAAAGAAGTGCAACACGAGGACTTCCCAGGAGGTCACCCATCCTAGTACTACTCTCGTCCGAGCGAGCTTAGCTGCGGAGTTCTGATGGGATCCGGTGCATTAGTGCTGGTATGATCGCACCTGTCAAGTGTAGCAAGATCAATGCGTATATGGATTTGCAATTGGGCTTCAGTTTCAAAATGGTTGGACCCCGAACGCGATAACTCGCTACAGAACACTATTTCAGGATCGTTTTTCTAGGTACTTTAATTTTTTTATTTCGAGGGTCAACAAGAAAAAAAAAAAAATATAGCAAGAAAAAGGTGAACTCGTGGTCATAACTTTTGATAGATTTTGGCATGGAAGTAATATTGAAAAATTCATTAAAAATAGGTCAAAAAATGATTTTTGATCCAAATTTTTTTCTGGTAACTCTATTGGGGGTATATTTGGCGGAGGAGTCCTCACAGGTTGGAAAACAACGAGAGATTTTGAGTTGCTGAGAATTTTTTGTGGAAAACTTCAAACGGCCATAACTTTTGATCGGGAAGTCGGATGGAGACGCGTAAAAAATGAAAGTTGTTCGAGATGACGTAACGAATCTAGTTGCCAATTCCCGAAGGGGAAGGGCCCCGAACGCGACAACTCACTGAACTCGTGGTTTGATTGTTTAGGCCAGGAAGAAAAACAATAAATACAAAAAGAAGTGCAACAAGAGGACTTCCCAGGAGGTCATCCATCCTAGTACTACTCTCCCCCGAGCACGCTTATCTGCGGAGTTCTGATGGGATCCGGTGCATTAGTGCTGGTATGATCGCACCTGTCAAGTGTAGCAAGATCAATGCGAATATGGATTTGCAATTGGGCTTCAGTTTCAAAATGGTTGGACCCCGAACGCGATAACTCGCTACAGAACACTATTTCAGGATCGTTTTTCTAGATACTTTAATTTTTTTATTTAGAGGGTCAGCAAGAAAAAAAAAAATATAGCACGAAAAAGGTGAACTCGTGGTCATAACTTTTGATAGATTTTGGCATGGCAGTAATATTGAAAAATTCATTAAAAATAGGTCAAAAAATGATTTTTGATCCAAATTTTTTCTGGTAACTCTATTGGGGGTATATTTGGCGGAGGAGTCAAGGTAAAAAAAATTGATTTTTTGAAATAAATAATTGTGGTCGGAGGAGCGTATGAGTTGTTCGAGATGACGTAACGAATCTAGTTGCCAATTCCCGAAGGGGAAGGGCCCCGAACGCGACAACTCACTGAACTCGTGGTTTGATTGTTTAGGCCAGGAAGAAAAACAATAAATACAAAAAGAAGTGCAACACGAGGACTTCCCAGGAGTCACCCATCCTAGTACTACTCTCGCCCGAGCACGCTTACTGCGGAGTTCTGATGGGATCCGGTGCATTAGTGCTGGTATGATCGCACCTGTCAAGTGTAGCAAGATCAATGCGTATATGGATTTGCAATTGGGCTTCAGTTTCAAAATGGTTGGACCCCGAACGCGATAACTCGCTACAGAACACTATTTCAGGATCGTTTTTCTAGGTACTTTAATTTTTTTATTTAGAGGGTCAGCAAGAAAAAAAAAAAATATAGCACGAAAAAGGTGAACTCGTGGTCATAACTTTTGATAGATTTTGGCATGGCAGTAATATTGAAAAATTCATTAAAAATAGGTCAAAAAATGATTTTTGATCCAAATTTTTTTCTGGTAACTCTATTGGGGGTATATTTGGCGGAGGAGTCCTCACAGGTTGGAAAACAACGAGAGATTTTGAGTTGCTGAGAATTTTTTGTGGAAAACTTCAAACGGCCATAACTTTTGATCGGGAAGTCGGATGGAGACGCGTAAAAAATGAAAGTTGTTCGAGATGACGTAACGAATCTAGTTGCCAATTCCCGAAGGGGAAGGGCCCCGAACGCGACAACTCACTGAACTCGTGGTTTGATTGTTTAGGCCAGGAAGAAAAACAATAAATACAAAAAGAAGTGCAACACGAGGACTTCCCAGGAGGTCACCCATCCTAGTACTACTCTCGCCCAAGCAGCTTACTGCGGAGTTCTGATGGGATCCGGTGCATTAGTGCTGGTATGATCGCACCTGTCAAGTGTAGCAAGATCAATGCGTATATGGATTTGCAATTGGGCTTCAGTTTCAAAATGGTTGGACCCCGAACGCGATAACTCGCTACAGAACACTATTTCAGGATCGTTTTTCTAGGTACTTTAATTTTTTTATTTAGAGGGTCAGCAAGAAAAAAAAAAAAATATAGCACGAAAAAGGTGAACTCGTGGTCATAACTTTTGATAGATTTTGGCATGGCAGTAATATTGAAAAATTCATTAAAAATAGGTCAAAAAATGATTTTTGATCCAAATTTTTTTCTGGTAACTCTATTGGGGGTATATTTGGCGGAGGAGTCCTCACAGGTTGGAAAACAACGAGAGATTTTGAGTTGCTGAGAATTTTTTGTGGAAAACTTCAAACGGCCATAACTTTTGATCGGGAAGTCGGATGGAGACGCGTAAAAAATGAAAGTTGTTCGAGATGACGTAACGAATCTAGTTGCCAATTCCCGAAGGGGAAGGGCCCCGAACGCGACAACTCACTGAACTCGTGGTTTGATTGTTTAGGCCAGGAAGAAAAACAATAAATACAAAAAGAAGTGCAACACGAGGACTTCCCAGGAGGTCACCCATCCTAGTACTACTCTCGCCCAGCACGCTTACTGCGGAGTTCTGATGGGATCCGGTGCATTAGTGCTGGTATGATCGCACCTGTCAAGTGTAGCAAGATCAATGCGTATATGGATTTGCAATTGGGCTTCAGTTTCAAAATGGTTGGACCCCGAACGCGATAACTCGCTACAGAACACTATTTCAGGATCGTTTTTCTAGGTACTTTAATTTTTTTATTTAGAGGGTCAGCAAGAAAAAAAAAAATATAGCACGAAAAAGGTGAACTCGTGGTCATAACTTTTGATAGATTTTGGCATGGCAGTAATATTGAAAAATTCATTAAAAATAGGTCAAAAAATGATTTTTGATCCAAATTTTTTTCTGGTAACTCTATTGGGGGTATATTTGGCGGAGGAGTCCTCACAGGTTGGAAAACAACGAGAGATTTTGAGTTGCTGAGAATTTTTTGTGGAAAACTTCAAACGGCCATAACTTTTGATCGGGAAGTCGGATGGAGACGCGTAAAAAATGAAAGTTGTTCGAGATGACGTAACGAATCTAGTTGCCAATTCCCGAAGGGGAAGGGCCCCGAACGCGACAACTCACTGAACTCGTGGTTTGATTGTTTAGGCCAGGAAGAAAAACAATAAATACAAAAAGAAGTGCAACACGAGGACTTCCCAGGAGGTCACCCATCCTAGTACTACTCTCGCCCAGCACGCTTACTGCGGAGTTCTGATGGGATCCGGTGCATTAGTGCTGGTATGATCGCACCTGTCAAGTGTAGCAAGATCAATGCGTATATGGATTTGCAATTGGGCTTCAGTTTCAAAATGGTTGGACCCGAACGCGATAACTCGCTACAGAACACTATTTCAGGATCGTTTTTCTAGGTACTTTAATTTTTTTATTTAGAGGGTCAGCAAGAAAAAAAAAAAATATAGCACGAAAAAGGTGAACTCGTGGTCATAACTTTTGATAGATTTTGGCATGGCAGTAATATTGAAAAATTCATTAAAAATAGGTCAAAAAATGATTTTTGATCCAAATTTTTTTCTGGTAACTCTATTGGGGGTATATTTGGCGGAGGAGTCCTCACAGGTTGGAAAACAACGAGAGATTTTGAGTTGCTGAGAATTTTTTGTGGAAAACTTCAAACGGCCATAACTTTTGATCGGGAAGTCGGATGGAGACGCGTAAAAAATGAAAGTTGTTCGAGATGACGTAACGAATCTAGTTGCCAATTCCCGAAGGGGAAGGGCCCCGAACGCGACAACTCACTGAACTCGTGGTTTGATTGTTTAGGCCAGGAAGAAAAACAATAAATACAAAAAGAAGTGCAACACGAGGACTTCCCAGGAGGTCACCCATCCTAGTACTACTCTCGCCCAAGCGAGCTTAACTGCGGAGTTCTGATGGGATCCGGTGCATTAGTGCTGGTATGATCGCACCTGTCAAGTGTAGCAAGATCAATGCGTATATGGATTTGCAATTGGGCTTCAGTTTCAAAATGGTTGGACCCCGAACGCGATAACTCGCTACAGAACACTATTTCAGGATCGTTTTTCTAGGTACTTTAATTTTTTTATTTAGAGGGTCAGCAAGAAAAAAAAAAATATAGCACGAAAAAGGTGAACTCGTGGTCATAACTTTTGATAGATTTTGGCATGGCAGTAATATTGAAAAATTCATTAAAAATAGGTCAAAAAATGATTTTTGATCCAAATTTTTTTCTGGTAACTCTATTGGGGGTATATTTGGCGGAGGAGTCCTCACAGGTTGGAAAACAACGAGAGATTTTGAGTTGCTGAGAATTTTTTGTGGAAAACTTCAAACGGCCATAACTTTTGATCGGGAAGTCGGATGGAGACGCGTAAAAAATGAAAGTTGTTCGAGATGACGTAACGAATCTAGTTGCCAATTCCCGAAGGGGAAGGGCCCCGAACGCGACAACTCACTGAACTCGTGGTTTGATTGTTTAGGCCAGGAAGAAAAACAATAAATACAAAAAGAAGTGCAACACGAGGACTTCCCAGGAGGTCACCCATCCTAGTACTACTCTCGCCCAGCACGCTTACTGCGGAGTTCTGATGGGATCCGGTGCATTAGTGCTGGTATGATCGCACCTGTCAAGTGTAGCAAGATCAATGCGTATATGGATTTGCAATTGGGCTTCAGTTTCAAAATGGTTGGACCCCGAACGCGATAACTCGCTACAGAACACTATTTCAGGATCGTTTTTCTAGGTACTTTAATTTTTTTATTTAGAGGGTAGCAAGAAAAAAAAAAATATAGCACGAAAAAGGTGAACTCGTGGTCATAACTTTTGATAGATTTTGGCATGGCAGTAATATTGAAAAATTCATTAAAAATAGGTCAAAAAATGATTTTTGATCCAAATTTTTTTCTGGTAACTCTATTGGGGGTATATTTGGCGGAGGAGTCCTCACAGGTTGGAAAACAACGAGAGATTTTGAGTTGCTGAGAATTTTTTGTGGAAAACTTCAAACGGCCATAACTTTTGATCGGGAAGTCGGATGGAGACGCGTAAAAAATGAAAGTTGTTCGAGATGACGTAACGAATCTAGTTGCCAATTCCCGAAGGGGAAGGGCCCCGAACGCGACAACTCACTGAACTCGTGGTTTGATTGTTTAGGCCAGGAAGAAAAACAATAAATACAAAAAGAAGTGCAACACGAGGACTTCCCAGGAGGTCACCCATCCTAGTACTACTCTCGCCCGAGCACGCTTACTGCGGAGTTCTGATGGGATCCGGTGCATTAGTGCTGGTATGATCGCACCTGTCAAGTGTAGCAAGATCAATGCGTATATGGATTTGCAATTGGGCTTCAGTTTCAAAATGGTTGGACCCCGAACGCGATAACTCGCTACAGAACACTATTTCAGGATCGTTTTTCTAGGTACTTTAATTTTTTTATTTAGAGGGTCAGCAAGAAAAAAAAAAAAATATAGCACGAAAAAGGTGAACTCGTGGTCATAACTTTTGATAGATTTTGGCATGGCAGTAATATTGAAAAATTCATTAAAAATAGGTCAAAAAATGATTTTTGATCCAAATTTTTTTCTGGTAACTCTATTGGGGGTATATTTGGCGGAGGAGTCCTCACAGGTTGGAAAACAACGAGAGATTTTGAGTTGCTGAGAATTTTTTGTGGAAAACTTCAAACGGCCATAACTTTTGATCGGGAAGTCGGATGGAGACGCGTAAAAAATGAAAGTTGTTCGAGATGACGTAACGAATCTAGTTGCCAATTCCCGAAGGGGAAGGGCCCCGAACGCGACAACTCACTGAACTCGTGGTTTGATTGTTTAGGCCAGGAAGAAAAACAATAAATACAAAAAGAAGTGCAACACGAGGACTTCCCAGGAGGTCACCCATCCTAGTACTACTCTCGCCCAAGCGAGCTTAACTGCGGAGTTCTGATGGGATCCGTGCATTAGTGCTGGTATGATCGCACCTGTCAAGTGTAGCAAGATCAATGCGTATATGGATTTGCAATTGGGCTTCAGTTTCAAAATGGTTGGACCCCGAACGCGATAACTCGCTACAGAACACTATTTCAGGATCGTTTTTCTAGGTACTTTAATTTTTTTATTTAGAGGGTCAGCAAGAAAAAAAAAAAATATAGCACGAAAAAGGTGAACTCGTGGTCATAACTTTTGATAGATTTTGGCATGGCAGTAATATTGAAAAATTCATTAAAAATAGGTCAAAAAATGATTTTTGATCCAAATTTTTTTCTGGTAACTCTATTGGGGGTATATTTGGCGGAGGAGTCCTCACAGGTTGGAAAACAACGAGAGATTTTGAGTTGCTGAGAATTTTTTGTGGAAAACTTCAAACGGCCATAACTTTTGATCGGGAAGTCGGATGGAGACGCGTAAAAAATGAAAGTTGTTCGAGATGACGTAACGAATCTAGTTGCCAATTCCCGAAGGGGAAGGGCCCCGAACGCGACAACTCACTGAACTCGTGGTTGATTGTTTAGGCCAGGAAGAAAAACAATAAATACAAAAAGAAGTGCAACACGAGGACTTCCCAGGAGGTCACCCATCCTAGTACTACTCTCGCCAAGCACGCTTAGCTGCGGAGTTCTGATGGGATCCGGTGCATTAGTGCTGGTATGATCGCACCTGTCAAGTGTAGCAAGATCAATGCGTATATGGATTTGCAATTGGGCTTCAGTTTCAAAATGGTTGGACCCCGAACGCGATAACTCGCTACAGAACACTATTTCAGGATCGTTTTTCTAGGTACTTTAATTTTTTTATTTAGAGGGTCAGCAAGAAAAAAAAAAAAATATAGCACGAAAAAGGTGAACTCGTGGTCATAACTTTTGATAGATTTTGGCATGGCAGTAATATTGAAAAATTCATTAAAAATAGGTCAAAAAATGATTTTTGATCCAAATTTTTTTCTGGTAACTCTATTGGGGGTATATTTGGCGGAGGAGTCCTCACAGGTTGGAAAACAACGAGAGATTTTGAGTTGCTGAGAATTTTTTGTGGAAAACTTCAAACGGCCATAACTTTTGATCGGGAAGTCGGATGGAGACGCGTAAAAAATGAAAGTTGTTCGAGATGACGTAACGAATCTAGTTGCCAATTCCCGAAGGGGAAGGGCCCCGAACGCGACAACTCACTGAACTCGTGGTTTGATTGTTTAGGCCAGGAAGAAAAACAATAAATACAAAAAGAAGTGCAACACGAGGACTTCCCAGGAGGTCACCCATCCTAGTACTACTCTCGCCCAAGCACGCTTACTGCGGAGTTCTGATGGGATCCGGTGCATTAGTGCTGGTATGATCGCACCTGTCAAGTGTAGCAAGATCAATGCGTATATGGATTTGCAATTGGGCTTCAGTTTCAAAATGGTTGGACCCCGAACGCGATAACTCGCTACAGAACACTATTTCAGGATCGTTTTTCTAGGTACTTTAATTTTTTTATTTAGAGGGTCAGCAAGAAAAAAAAAAAATATAGCACGAAAAAGGTGAACTCGTGGTCATAACTTTTGATAGATTTTGGCATGGCAGTAATATTGAAAAATTCATTAAAAATAGGTCAAAAAATGATTTTTGATCCAAATTTTTTTCTGGTAACTCTATTGGGGGTATATTTGGCGGAGGAGTCCTCACAGGTTGGAAAACAACGAGAGATTTTGAGTTGCTGAGAATTTTTTGTGGAAAACTTCAAACGGCCATAACTTTTGATCGGGAAGTCGGATGGAGACGCGTAAAAAATGAAAGTTGTTCGAGATGACGTAACGAATCTAGTTGCCAATTCCCGAAGGGGAAGGGCCCCGAACGCGACAACTCACTGAACTCGTGGTTTGATTGTTTAGGCCAGGAAGAAAAACAATAAATACAAAAAGAAGTGCAACACGAGGACTTCCCAGGAGGTCACCCATCCTAGTACTACTCTCGCCCAAGCGAGCTTAACTGCGGAGTTCTGATGGGATCCGGTGCATTAGTGCTGGTATGATCGCACCTGTCAAGTGTAGCAAGATCAATGCGTATATGGATTTGCAATTGGGCTTCAGTTTCAAAATGGTTGGACCCCGAACGCGATAACTCGCTACAGAACACTATTTCAGGATCGTTTTTCTAGGTACTTTAATTTTTTTATTTAGAGGGTCAGCAAGAAAAAAAAAAAATATAGCACGAAAAAGGTGAACTCGTGGTCATAACTTTTGATAGATTTTGGCATGGCAGTAATATTGAAAAATTCATTAAAAATAGGTCAAAAAATGATTTTTGATCCAAATTTTTTTCTGGTAACTCTATTGGGGGTATATTTGGCGGAGGAGTCCTCACAGGTTGGAAAACAACGAGAGATTTTGAGTTGCTGAGAATTTTTTGTGGAAAACTTCAAACGGCCATAACTTTTGATCGGGAAGTCGGATGGAGACGCGTAAAAAATGAAAGTTGTTCGAGATGACGTAACGAATCTAGTTGCCAATTCCCGAAGGGGAAGGGCCCCGAACGCGACAACTCACTGAACTCGTGGTTTGATTGTTTAGGCCAGGAAGAAAAACAATAAATACAAAAAGAAGTGCAACACGAGGACTTCCCAGGAGGTCACCCATCCTAGTACTACTCTCGCCCAAGCACGCTTACTGCGGAGTTCTGATGGGATCCGGTGCATTAGTGCTGGTATGATCGCACCTGTCAAGTGTAGCAAGATCAATGCGTATATGGATTTGCAATTGGGCTTCAGTTTCAAAATGGTTGGACCCCGAACGCGATAACTCGCTACAGAACACTATTTCAGGATCGTTTTTCTAGGTACTTTAATTTTTTTATTTAGAGGGTCAGCAAGAAAAAAAAAAAATATAGCACGAAAAAGGTGAACTCGTGGTCATAACTTTTGATAGATTTTGGCATGGCAGTAATATTGAAAAATTCATTAAAAATAGGTAAAAAATGATTTTTGATCCAAATTTTTTTCTGGTAACTCTATTGGGGGTATATTTGGCGGAGGAGTCCTCACAGGTTGGAAAACAACGAGAGATTTTGAGTTGCTGAGAATTTTTTGTGGAAAACTTCAAACGGCCATAACTTTTGATCGGGAAGTCGGATGGAGACGCGTAAAAAATGAAAGTTGTTCGAGATGACGTAACGAATCTAGTTGCCAATTCCCGAAGGGGAAGGGCCCCGAACGCGACAACTCACTGAACTCGTGGTTTGATTGTTTAGGCCAGGAAGAAAAACAATAAATACAAAAAGAAGTGCAACACGAGGACTTCCCAGGAGGTCACCCATCCTAGTACTACTCTCGCCCAAGCACGCTTACTGCGGAGTTCTGATGGGATCCGGTGCATTAGTGCTGGTATGATCGCACCTGTCAAGTGTAGCAAGATCAATGCGTATATGGATTTGCAATTGGGCTTCAGTTTCAAAATGGTTGGACCCCGAACGCGATAACTCGCTACAGAACACTATTTCAGGATCGTTTTTCTAGGTACTTTAATTTTTTTATTTAGAGGGTCAGCAAGAAAAAAAAAAAATATAGCACGAAAAAGGTGAACTCGTGGTCATAACTTTTGATAGATTTTGGCATGGCAGTAATATTGAAAAATTCATTAAAAATAGGTCAAAAAATGATTTTTGATCCAAATTTTTTTCTGGTAACTCTATTGGGGGTATATTTGGCGGAGGAGTCCTCACAGGTTGGAAAACAACGAGAGATTTTGAGTTGCTGAGAATTTTTTGTGGAAAACTTCAAACGGCCATAACTTTTGATCGGGAAGTCGGATGGAGACGCGTAAAAAATGAAAGTTGTTCGAGATGACGTAACGAATCTAGTTGCCAATTCCCGAAGGGGAAGGGCCCCGAACGCGACAACTCACTGAACTCGTGGTTTGATTGTTTAGGCCAGGAAGAAAAACAATAAATACAAAAAGAAGTGCAACACGAGGACTTCCCAGGAGGTCACCCATCCTAGTACTACTCTCGCCCAAGCAGCTTACTGCGGAGTTCTGATGGGATCCGGTGCATTAGTGCTGGTATGATCGCACCTGTCAAGTGTAGCAAGATCAATGCGTATATGGATTTGCAATTGGGCTTCAGTTTCAAAATGGTTGGACCCCGAACGCGATAACTCGCTACAGAACACTATTTCAGGATCGTTTTTCTAGGTACTTTAATTTTTTTATTTAGAGGGTCAGCAAGAAAAAAAAAAAAATATAGCACGAAAAAGGTGAACTCGTGGTCATAACTTTTGATAGATTTTGGCATGGCAGTAATATTGAAAAATTCATTAAAAATAGGTCAAAAAATGATTTTTGATCCAAATTTTTTTCTGGTAACTCTATTGGGGGTATATTTGGCGGAGGAGTCCTCACAGGTTGGAAAACAACGAGAGATTTTGAGTTGCTGAGAATTTTTTGTGGAAAACTTCAAACGGCCATAACTTTTGATCGGGAAGTCGGATGGAGACGCGTAAAAAATGAAAGTTGTTCGAGATGACGTAACGAATCTAGTTGCCAATTCCCGAAGGGGAAGGGCCCCGAACGCGACAACTCACTGAACTCGTGGTTTGATTGTTTAGGCCAGGAAGAAAAACAATAAATACAAAAAGAAGTGCAACACGAGGACTTCCCAGGAGGTCACCCATCCTAGTACTACTCTCGCCCAAGCACGCTTACTGCGGAGTTCTGATGGGATCCGGTGCATTAGTGCTGGTATGATCGCACCTGTCAAGTGTAGCAAGATCAATGCGTATATGGATTTGCAATTGGGCTTCAGTTTCAAAATGGTTGGACCCCGAACGCGATAACTCGCTACAGAACACTATTTCAGGATCGTTTTTCTAGGTACTTTAATTTTTTTATTTAGAGGGTCAGCAAGAAAAAAAAAAAATATAGCACGAAAAAGGTGAACTCGTGGTCATAACTTTTGATAGATTTTGGCATGGCAGTAATATTGAAAAATTCATTAAAAATAGGTCAAAAAATGATTTTTGATCCAAATTTTTTTCTGGTAACTCTATTGGGGGTATATTTGGCGGAGGAGTCCTCACAGGTTGGAAAACAACGAGAGATTTTGAGTTGCTGAGAATTTTTTGTGGAAAACTTCAAACGGCCATAACTTTTGATCGGGAAGTCGGATGGAGACGCGTAAAAAATGAAAGTTGTTCGAGATGACGTAACGAATCTAGTTGCCAATTCCCGAAGGGGAAGGGCCCCGAACGCGACAACTCACTGAACTCGTGGTTTGATTGTTTAGGCCAGGAAGAAAAACAATAAATACAAAAAGAAGTGCAACACGAGGACTTCCCAGGAGGTCACCCATCCTAGTACTACTCTCGCCCAAGCACGCTTCACTGCGGAGTTCTGATGGGATCCGGTGCATTAGTGCTGGTATGATCGCACCTGTCAAGTGTAGCAAGATCAATGCGTATATGGATTTGCAATTGGGCTTCAGTTTCAAAATGGTTGGACCCCGAACGCGATAACTCGCTACAGAACACTATTTCAGGATCGTTTTTCTAGGTACTTTAATTTTTTTATTTAGAGGGTCAGCAAGAAAAAAAAAAAATATAGCACGAAAAAGGTGAACTCGTGGTCATAACTTTTGATAGATTTTGGCATGGCAGTAATATTGAAAAATTCATTAAAAATAGGTCAAAAAATGATTTTTGATCCAAATTTTTTTCTGGTAACTCTATTGGGGGTATATTTGGCGGAGGAGTCCTCACAGGTTGGAAAACAACGAGAGATTTTGAGTTGCTGAGAATTTTTTGTGGAAAACTTCAAACGGCCATAACTTTTGATCGGGAAGTCGGATGGAGACGCGTAAAAAATGAAAGTTGTTCGAGATGACGTAACGAATCTAGTTGCCAATTCCCGAAGGGGAAGGGCCCCGAACGCGACAACTCACTGAACTCGTGGTTTGATTGTTTAGGCCAGGAAGAAAAACAATAAATACAAAAAGAAGTGCAACACGAGGACTTCCCAGGAGGTCACCCATCCTAGTACTACTCTCGCCCAAGCACGCTTACTGCGGAGTTCTGATGGGATCCGGTGCATTAGTGCTGGTATGATCGCACCTGTCAAGTGTAGCAAGATCAATGCGTATATGGATTTGCAATTGGGCTTCAGTTTCAAAATGGTTGGACCCCGAACGCGATAACTCGCTACAGAACACTATTTCAGGATCGTTTTTCTAGGTACTTTAATTTTTTTATTTAGAGGGTCAGCAAGAAAAAAAAAAAATATAGCACGAAAAAGGTGAACTCGTGGTCATAACTTTTGATAGATTTTGGCATGGCAGTAATATTGAAAAATTCATTAAAAATAGGTCAAAAAATGATTTTTGATCCAAATTTTTTTCTGGTAACTCTATTGGGGGTATATTTGGCGGAGGAGTCCTCACAGGTTGGAAAACAACGAGAGATTTTGAGTTGCTGAGAATTTTTTGTGGAAAACTTCAAACGGCCATAACTTTTGATCGGGAAGTCGGATGGAGACGCGTAAAAAATGAAAGTTGTTCGAGATGACGTAACGAATCTAGTTGCCAATTCCCGAAGGGGAAGGGCCCCGAACGCGACAACTCACTGAACTCGTGGTTTGATTGTTTAGGCCAGGAAGAAAAACAATAAATACAAAAAGAAGTGCAACACGAGGACTTCCCAGGAGGTCACCCATCCTAGTACTACTCTCGCCCAAGCACGCTTACTGCGGAGTTCTGATGGGATCCGGTGCATTAGTGCTGGTATGATCGCACCTGTCAAGTGTAGCAAGATCAATGCGTATATGGATTTGCAATTGGGCTTCAGTTTCAAAATGGTTGGACCCCGAACGCGATAACTCGCTACAGAACACTATTTCAGGATCGTTTTTCTAGGTACTTTAATTTTTTTATTTAGAGGGTCAGCAAGAAAAAAAAAAAATATAGCACGAAAAAGGTGAACTCGTGGTCATAACTTTTGATAGATTTTGGCATGGCAGTAATATTGAAAAATTCATTAAAAATAGGTCAAAAAATGATTTTTGATCCAAATTTTTTTCTGGTAACTCTATTGGGGGTATATTTGGCGGAGGAGTCCTCACAGGTTGGAAAACAACGAGAGATTTTGAGTTGCTGAGAATTTTTTGTGGAAAACTTCAAACGGCCATAACTTTTGATCGGGAAGTCGGATGGAGACGCGTAAAAAATGAAAGTTGTTCGAGATGACGTAACGAATCTAGTTGCCAATTCCCGAAGGGGAAGGGCCCCGAACGCGACAACTCACTGAACTCGTGGTTTGATTGTTTAGGCCAGGAAGAAAAACAATAAATACAAAAAGAAGTGCAACACGAGGACTTCCCAGGAGGTCACCCATCCTAGTACTACTCTCGCCCAAGCACGCTTACTGCGGAGTTCTGATGGGATCCGGTGCATTAGTGCTGGTATGATCGCACCTGTCAAGTGTAGCAAGATCAATGCGTATATGGATTTGCAATTGGGCTTCAGTTTCAAAATGGTTGGACCCCGAACGCGATAACTCGCTACAGAACACTATTTCAGGATCGTTTTTCTAGGTACTTTAATTTTTTTATTTAGAGGGTCAGCAAGAAAAAAAAAAATATAGCACGAAAAAGGTGAACTCGTGGTCATAACTTTTGATAGATTTTGGCATGGCAGTAATATTGAAAAATTCATTAAAAATAGGTCAAAAAATGATTTTTGATCCAAATTTTTTTCTGGTAACTCTATTGGGGGTATATTTGGCGGAGGAGTCCTCACAGGTTGGAAAACAACGAGAGATTTTGAGTTGCTGAGAATTTTTTGTGGAAAACTTCAAACGGCCATAACTTTTGATCGGGAAGTCGGATGGAGACGCGTAAAAAATGAAAGTTGTTCGAGATGACGTAACGAATCTAGTTGCCAATTCCCGAAGGGGAAGGGCCCCGAACGCGACAACTCACTGAACTCGTGGTTTGATTGTTTAGGCCAGGAAGAAAAACAATAAATACAAAAAGAAGTGCAACACGAGGACTTCCCAGGAGGTCACCCATCCTAGTACTACTCTCGCCCAAGCACGCTTCACTGCGGAGTTCTGATGGGATCCGGTGCATTAGTGCTGGTATGATCGCACCTGTCAAGTGTAGCAAGATCAATGCGTATATGGATTTGCAATTGGGCTTCAGTTTCAAAATGGTTGGACCCCGAACGCGATAACTCGCTACAGAACACTATTTCAGGATCGTTTTTCTAGGTACTTTAATTTTTTTATTTAGAGGGTCAGCAAGAAAAAAAAAAAATATAGCACGAAAAAGGTGAACTCGTGGTCATAACTTTTGATAGATTTTGGCATGGCAGTAATATTGAAAAATTCATTAAAAATAGGTCAAAAAATGATTTTTGATCCAAATTTTTTTCTGGTAACTCTATTGGGGGTATATTTGGCGGAGGAGTCCTCACAGGTTGGAAAACAACGAGAGATTTTGAGTTGCTGAGAATTTTTTGTGGAAAACTTCAAACGGCCATAACTTTTGATCGGGAAGTCGGATGGAGACGCGTAAAAAATGAAAGTTGTTCGAGATGACGTAACGAATCTAGTTGCCAATTCCCGAAGGGGAAGGGCCCCGAACGCGACAACTCACTGAACTCGTGGTTTGATTGTTTAGGCCAGGAAGAAAAACAATAAATACAAAAAGAAGTGCAACACGAGGACTTCCCAGGAGGTCACCCATCCTAGTACTACTCTCGCCCAAGCACGCTTACTGCGGAGTTCTGATGGGATCCGGTGCATTAGTGCTGGTATGATCGCACCTGTCAAGTGTAGCAAGATCAATGCGTATATGGATTTGCAATTGGGCTTCAGTTTCAAAATGGTTGGACCCCGAACGCGATAACTCGCTACAGAACACTATTTCAGGATCGTTTTTCTAGGTACTTTAATTTTTTTATTTAGAGGGTCAGCAAGAAAAAAAAAAAATATAGCACGAAAAAGGTGAACTCGTGGTCATAACTTTTGATAGATTTTGGCATGGCAGTAATATTGAAAAATTCATTAAAAATAGGTCAAAAAATGATTTTTGATCCAAATTTTTTTCTGGTAACTCTATTGGGGGTATATTTGGCGGAGGAGTCCTCACAGGTTGGAAAACAACGAGAGATTTTGAGTTGCTGAGAATTTTTTGTGGAAAACTTCAAACGGCCATAACTTTTGATCGGGAAGTCGGATGGAGACGCGTAAAAAATGAAAGTTGTTCGAGATGACGTAACGAATCTAGTTGCCAATTCCCGAAGGGGAAGGGCCCCGAACGCGACAACTCACTGAACTCGTGGTTTGATTGTTTAGGCCAGGAAGAAAAACAATAAATACAAAAAGAAGTGCAACACGAGGACTTCCCAGGAGGTCACCCATCCTAGTACTACTCTCGCCCAAGCACGCTTACTGCGGAGTTCTGATGGGATCCGGTGCATTAGTGCTGGTATGATCGCACCTGTCAAGTGTAGCAAGATCAATGCGTATATGGATTTGCAATTGGGCTTCAGTTTCAAAATGGTTGGACCCCGAACGCGATAACTCGCTACAGAACACTATTTCAGGATCGTTTTTCTAGGTACTTTAATTTTTTTATTTAGAGGGTCAGCAAGAAAAAAAAAAAATATAGCACGAAAAAGGTGAACTCGTGGTCATAACTTTTGATAGATTTTGGCATGGCAGTAATATTGAAAAATTCATTAAAAATAGGTCAAAAAATGATTTTTGATCCAAATTTTTTTCTGGTAACTCTATTGGGGGTATATTTGGCGGAGGAGTCCTCACAGGTTGGAAAACAACGAGAGATTTTGAGTTGCTGAGAATTTTTTGTGGAAAACTTCAAACGGCCATAACTTTTGATCGGGAAGTCGGATGGAGACGCGTAAAAAATGAAAGTTGTTCGAGATGACGTAACGAATCTAGTTGCCAATTCCCGAAGGGGAAGGGCCCCGAACGCGACAACTCACTGAACTCGTGGTTTGATTGTTTAGGCCAGGAAGAAAAACAATAAATACAAAAAGAAGTGCAACACGAGGACTTCCCAGGAGGTCACCCATCCTAGTACTACTCTCGCCCAAGCACGCTTCACTGCGGAGTTCTGATGGGATCCGGTGCATTAGTGCTGGTATGATCGCACCTGTCAAGTGTAGCAAGATCAATGCGTATATGGATTTGCAATTGGGCTTCAGTTTCAAAATGGTTGGACCCCGAACGCGATAACTCGCTACAGAACACTATTTCAGGATCGTTTTTCTAGGTACTTTAATTTTTTTATTTAGAGGGTCAGCAAGAAAAAAAAAAAATATAGCACGAAAAAGGTGAACTCGTGGTCATAACTTTTGATAGATTTTGGCATGGCAGTAATATTGAAAAATTCATTAAAAATAGGTCAAAAAATGATTTTTGATCCAAATTTTTTTCTGGTAACTCTATTGGGGGTATATTTGGCGGAGGAGTCCTCACAGGTTGGAAAACAACGAGAGATTTTGAGTTGCTGAGAATTTTTTGTGGAAAACTTCAAACGGCCATAACTTTTGATCGGGAAGTCGGATGGAGACGCGTAAAAAATGAAAGTTGTTCGAGATGACGTAACGAATCTAGTTGCCAATTCCCGAAGGGGAAGGGCCCCGAACGCGACAACTCACTGAACTCGTGGTTTGATTGTTTAGGCCAGGAAGAAAAACAATAAATACAAAAAGAAGTGCAACACGAGGACTTCCCAGGAGGTCACCCATCCTAGTACTACTCTCGCCCAAGCACGCTTACTGCGGAGTTCTGATGGGATCCGGTGCATTAGTGCTGGTATGATCGCACCTGTCAAGTGTAGCAAGATCAATGCGTATATGGATTTGCAATTGGGCTTCAGTTTCAAAATGGTTGGACCCCGAACGCGATAACTCGCTACAGAACACTATTTCAGGATCGTTTTTCTAGGTACTTTAATTTTTTTATTTAGAGGGTCAGCAAGAAAAAAAAAAATATAGCACGAAAAAGGTGAACTCGTGGTCATAACTTTTGATAGATTTTGGCATGGCAGTAATATTGAAAAATTCATTAAAAATAGGTCAAAAAAATGATTTTTGATCCAAATTTTTTTCTGGTAACTCTATTGGGGGTATATTTGGCGGAGGAGTCCTCACAGGTTGGAAAACAACGAGAGATTTTGAGTTGCTGAGAATTTTTGTGGAAAACTTCAAACGGCCATAACTTTTGATCGGGAAGTCGGATGGAGACGCGTAAAAAATGAAAGTTGTTCGAGATGACGTAACGAATCTAGTTGCCAATTCCCGAAGGGGAAGGGCCCCGAACGCGAAACTCACTGAACTCGTGGTTTGATTGTTTAGGCCAGGAAGAAAAACAATAAATACAAAAAGAAGTGCAACACGAGGACTTCCCAGGAGGTCACCCATCCTAGTACTACTCTCGCCCAAGCACGCTTACTGCGGAGTTCTGATGGGATCCGGTGCATTAGTGCTGGTATGATCGCACCTGTCAAGTGTAGCAAGATCAATGCGTATATGGATTTGCAATTGGGCTTCAGTTTCAAAATGGTTGGACCCCGAACGCGATAACTCGCTACAGAACACTATTTCAGGATCGTTTTTCTAGGTACTTTAATTTTTTTATTTAGAGGGTCAGCAAGAAAAAAAAAAAATATAGCACGAAAAAGGTGAACTCGTGGTCATAACTTTTGATAGATTTTGGCATGGCAGTAATATTGAAAAATTCATTAAAAATAGGTCAAAAAATGATTTTTGATCCAAATTTTTTTCTGGTAACTCTATTGGGGGTATATTTGGCGGAGGAGTCCTCACAGGTTGGAAAACAACGAGAGATTTTGAGTTGCTGAGAATTTTTTGTGGAAAACTTCAAACGGCCATAACTTTTGATCGGGAAGTCGGATGGAGACGCGTAAAAAATGAAAGTTGTTCGAGATGACGTAACGAATCTAGTTGCCAATTCCCGAAGGGGAAGGGCCCCGAACGCGACAACTCACTGAACTCGTGGTTTGATTGTTTAGGCCAGGAAGAAAAACAATAAATACAAAAAGAAGTGCAACACGAGGACTTCCCAGGAGGTCACCCATCCTAGTACTACTCTCGCCCAAGCACGCTTACTGCGGAGTTCTGATGGGATCCGGTGCATTAGTGCTGGTATGATCGCACCTGTCAAGTGTAGCAAGATCAATGCGTATATGGATTTGCAATTGGGCTTCAGTTTCAAAATGGTTGGACCCCGAACGCGATAACTCGCTACAGAACACTATTTCAGGATCGTTTTTCTAGGTACTTTAATTTTTTTATTTAGAGGGTCAGCAAGAAAAAAAAAAAATATAGCACGAAAAAGGTGAACTCGTGGTCATAACTTTTGATAGATTTTGGCATGGCAGTAATATTGAAAAATTCATTAAAAATAGGTAAAAAATGATTTTTGATCCAAATTTTTTTCTGGTAACTCTATTGGGGGTATATTTGGCGGAGGAGTCCTCACAGGTTGGAAAACAACGAGAGATTTTGAGTTGCTGAGAATTTTTTGTGGAAAACTTCAAACGGCCATAACTTTTGATCGGGAAGTCGGATGGAGACGCGTAAAAAATGAAAGTTGTTCGAGATGACGTAACGAATCTAGTTGCCAATTCCCGAAGGGGAAGGCCCCGAACGCGAAACTCACTGAACTCGTGGTTTGATTGTTTAGGCCAGGAAGAAAAACAATAAATACAAAAAGAAGTGCAACACGAGGACTTCCCAGGAGGTCACCCATCCTAGTACTACTCTCGCCCAAGCACGCTTAC
The DNA here is from genome assembly GCF_000499845.2 of Phaseolus vulgaris. Lineage (NCBI taxonomy): Eukaryota > Viridiplantae > Streptophyta > Magnoliopsida > Fabales > Fabaceae > Phaseolus > Phaseolus vulgaris. The sequence continues at coordinate 6,324,150 of NC_023754.2, forward strand.
TGCGGAGTTCTGATGGGATCCGGTGCATTAGTGCTGGTATGATCGCACCTGTCAAGTGTAGCAAGATCAATGCGTATATGGATTTGCAATTGGGCTTCAGTTTCAAAATGGTTGGACCCCGAACGCGATAACTCGCTACAGAACACTATTTCAGGATCGTTTTTCTAGGTACTTTAATTTTTTTATTTAGAGGGTCAGCAAGAAAAAAAAAAAAATATAGCACGAAAAAGGTGAACTCGTGGTCATAACTTTTGATAGATTTTGGCATGGCAGTAATATTGAAAAATTCATTAAAAATAGGTAAAAAAATGATTTTTGATCCAAATTTTTTTCTGGTAACTCTATTGGGGGTATATTTGGCGGAGGAGTCCTCACAGGTTGGAAAACAACGAGAGATTTTGAGTTGCTGAGAATTTTTTGTGGAAAACTTCAAACGGCCATAACTTTTGATCGGGAAGTCGGATGGAGACGCGTAAAAAATGAAAGTTGTTCGAGATGACGTAACGAATCTAGTTGCCAATTCCCGAAGGGGAAGGGCCCCGAACGCGAAACTCACTGAACTCGTGGTTTGATTGTTTAGGCCAGGAAGAAAAACAATAAATACAAAAAGAAGTGCAACACGAGGACTTCCCAGGAGGTCACCCATCCTAGTACTACTCTCGCCCAAGCACGCTTACTGCGGAGTTCTGATGGGATCCGGTGCATTAGTGCTGGTATGATCGCACCTGTCAAGTGTAGCAAGATCAATGCGTATATGGATTTGCAATTGGGCTTCAGTTTCAAAATGGTTGGACCCCGAACGCGATAACTCGCTACAGAACACTATTTCAGGATCGTTTTTCTAGGTACTTTAATTTTTTTATTTAGAGGGTCAGCAAGAAAAAAAAAAAATATAGCACGAAAAAGGTGAACTCGTGGTCATAACTTTTGATAGATTTTGGCATGGCAGTAATATTGAAAAATTCATTAAAAATAGGTAAAAAAATGATTTTTGATCCAAATTTTTTTCTGGTAACTCTATTGGGGGTATATTTGGCGGAGGAGTCCTCACAGGTTGGAAAACAACGAGAGATTTTGAGTTGCTGAGAATTTTTTGTGGAAAACTTCAAACGGCCATAACTTTTGATCGGGAAGTCGGATGGAGACGCGTAAAAAATGAAAGTTGTTCGAGATGACGTAACGAATCTAGTTGCCAATTCCCGAAGGGGAAGGGCCCCGAACGCGACAACTCACTGAACTCGTGGTTTGATTGTTTAGGCCAGGAAGAAAAACAATAAATACAAAAAGAAGTGCAACACGAGGACTTCCCAGGAGGTCACCCATCCTAGTACTACTCTCGCCCAAGCACGCTTACTGCGGAGTTCTGATGGGATCCGGTGCATTAGTGCTGGTATGATCGCACCTGTCAAGTGTAGCAAGATCAATGCGTATATGGATTTGCAATTGGGCTTCAGTTTCAAAATGGTTGGACCCCGAACGCGATAACTCGCTACAGAACACTATTTCAGGATCGTTTTTCTAGGTACTTTAATTTTTTTATTTAGAGGGTCAGCAAGAAAAAAAAAAAAATATAGCACGAAAAAGGTGAACTCGTGGTCATAACTTTTGATAGATTTTGGCATGGCAGTAATATTGAAAAATTCATTAAAAATAGGTAAAAAATGATTTTTGATCCAAATTTTTTTCTGGTAACTCTATTGGGGGTATATTTGGCGGAGGAGTCCTCACAGGTTGGAAAACAACGAGAGATTTTGAGTTGCTGAGAATTTTTTGTGGAAAACTTCAAACGGCCATAACTTTTGATCGGGAAGTCGGATGGAGACGCGTAAAAAATGAAAGTTGTTCGAGATGACGTAACGAATCTAGTTGCCAATTCCCGAAGGGGAAGGGCCCCGAACGCGATAACTCACTGAACTCGTGGTTTGATTGTTTAGGCCAGGAAGAAAAACAATAAATACAAAAAGAAGTGCAACACGAGGACTTCCCAGGAGGTCACCCATCCTAGTACTACTCTCGCCCAAGCACGCTTACTGCGGAGTTCTGATGGGATCCGGTGCATTAGTGCTGGTATGATCGCACCTGTCAAGTGTAGCAAGATCAATGCGTATATGGATTTGCAATTGGGCTTCAGTTTCAAAATGGTTGGACCCCGAACGCGATAACTCGCTACAGAACACTATTTCAGGATCGTTTTTCTAGGTACTTTAATTTTTTTATTTAGAGGGTCAGCAAGAAAAAAAAAAAATATAGCACGAAAAAGGTGAACTCGTGGTCATAACTTTTGATAGATTTTGGCATGGCAGTAATATTGAAAAATTCATTAAAAATAGGTAAAAAAATGATTTTTGATCCAAATTTTTTTCTGGTAACTCTATTGGGGGTATATTTGGCGGAGGAGTCCTCACAGGTTGGAAAACAACGAGAGATTTTGAGTTGCTGAGAATTTTTTGTGGAAACTCAAACGCCATAACTTTTGATCGGGAAGTCGATGGAGACGCGTAAAAAATGAAAGTTGTTCGAGATGACTAACGAATCTAGTTGCCAATTCCCGAAGGGGGGCCCCGAACGCGACAACTCACTGAACTCGTGTTGATTGTTTAGGCCAGGAAGAAAACAATAAATACAAAAGAAGTGCAACACGAGGACTTCCAGGAGTCACCCATCCTAGTACTACTCTCGCCCAAGCACGCTTACTGCGGAGTTCTGATGGGATCCGGTGCATTAGTGCTGGTATGATCGCACCTGTCAAGTGTAGCAAGATCAATGCGTATATGGATTTGCAATTGGGCTTCAGTTTCAAAATGGTTGGACCCCGAACGCGATAACTCGCTACAGAACACTATTTCAGGATCGTTTTCTAGGTACTTTAATTTTTTTATTTAGAGGGTCAGCAAGAAAAAAAAAAAATATAGCACGAAAAAGGTGAACTCGTGGTCATAACTTTGATAGATTTTGGCATGGCAGTAATATTGAAAAATTCATTAAAAATAGGTAAAAAATGATTTTTGATCCAAATTTTTTCTGGTAACTCTATTGGGGGTATATTTGGCGGAGGAGTCCTCACAGGTTGGAAAACAACGAGAGATTTTGAGTTGCTGAGAATTTTTTGTGGAAAACTTCAAACGGCCATAACTTTTGATCGGGAAGTCGGATGAGACGCGTAAAAAATGAAAGTTGTTCGGATGACGTAACGAATCTAGTTGCCAATTCCCGAAGGGGAAGGGCCCCGAACGCGAAACTCACTGAACTCGTGGTTTGATTGTTTAGGCCAGGAAGAAAAACAATAAATACAAAAAGAAGTGCAACACGAGGACTTCCCAGGAGTCACCCATCCTAGTACTACTCTCGCCCAGCACGCTTCACTGCGGAGTTCTGATGGGATCCGGTGCATTAGTGCTGGTATGATCGCACCTGTCAAGTGTAGCAAGATCAATGCGTATATGGATTTGCAATTGGGCTTCAGTTTCAAAATGGTTGGACCCCGAACGCGATAACTCGCTACAGAACACTATTTCAGGATCGTTTTCTAGGTACTTAATTTTTTTATTTAGAGGGTCAGCAAGAAAAAAAAAAAATATAGCACGAAAAAGGTGAACTCGTGGTCATAACTTTTGATAGATTTTGGCATGGCAGTAATATTGAAAATTCATTAAAAATAGGTCAAAAAATGATTTTGATCCAAATTTTTTCTGGTAACTCTATTGGGGTATATTTGGCGGAGGAGTCCTCACAGGTTGGAAAACAACGAGAGATTTTGAGTTGCTGAGAATTTTTTGTGGAAAACTTCAAACGGCCATAACTTTTGATCGGGAAGTCGGATGGAGACGCGTAAAAAATGAAAGTTTTCGAGATGACGTAACGAATCTAGTGCCAATTCCCGAAGGGAAGGGCCCCGAACGCGAAACTCACTGAACTCGTGTTTGATTGTTTAGGCAGGAAGAAAACATAAATACAAAAAAGTGCAACACGAGGACTCCAGGAGGTCACTCCTAGTACTTACCTCGCCAAGCAGCTTACTGCGGAGTTCTGATGGATCCGGTGCATTAGTGCTGGTATGATCGCACCTGTCAAGTGTAGCAAGATCAATGCGTATATGGATTTGCAATGGGCTTCAGTTTCAAAATGGTTTGACCCCGAACGCGATACTCGCTACAGAACACTATTTCAGGATCGTTTTTCTAGGTACTTTAATTTTTTATTTAGAGGTCAGCAAGAAAAAAAAAAAAAATAGCACGAAAAAGGTGAACTCGTGGTCATAACTTTTGATAGATTTTGGCATGGCAGTAATATTGAAAAATCATTAAAAATAGGTCAAAAAATGATTTTTATCCAAATTTTTTCTGGTAATCTTTTATTTGGGAGCCCACGTTAAAAAAAGATTTTTCTGGGGAAACTTCCGCCAAATTTTATCGGAGTCGATGGACGGAAAATTGTTCGAGATGACGTAACGAATCTAGTTGCCAATTCCCGAAGGGAAGGGCCCCGAACGCGGACAACTCACTGAACTCGTGTTTGATTGTTTAGGCCAGGAAGAAAACAATAATACAAAAAGAAGTGCAACACGAGACTTCCCAGGAGGTCACCCATCCTAGTACTACTCTCGCCCAAGCACGCTTCACTGCGGAGTTCTGATGGGATCCGGTGCATTAGTGCTGGTATGATCGCACCTGTCAAGTGTAGCAAGATCAATGCGTATATGGATTTGCAATTGGGGCTTCAGTTTCAAAATGGTTGGACCCCGAACGCGATAACTCGCTACAGAACACTATTTCAGGATCGTTTTCTAGGTACTTTAATTTTTTATTTAGAGGTCAGCAAGAAAAAAAAAAAATAAGCACGAAAAAGGTGACTCGTGGTCATAACTTTGATAGATTTGGCATGCATAATATTGAAAAATTCATTAAAAATAGGTCAAAAAATGATTTTTGATCCAAATTTTTTTCTGGTAACTCTATTGGGTATATTTGGCGGAGGAGTCCTCACAGGTTGGAAAACAACGAGAGATTTTGAGTTGCTGAGAATTTTTTTGTGGAAAACTTCAACGGCCATAACTTTGATCGGAAGTCGGATGGAGACGCGTAAAAAATGAAAGTTGTTCGAGATGACGAACAATCTAGTTGCCAATTCCCGAAGGGAAGGGCCCGAACGCGACAACTCACTGAACTCGTGGTTTGATTGTTTAGGCCAGGAAGAAAAACAATAAATACAAAAAGAAGTGCAACACGAGGACTTCCCAGGAGGTCACCCATCCTAGTACTACTCTCGCCCAGCGAGCTTACTGCGGAGTTCTGATGGGATCCGGTGCATTAGTGCTGGTATGATCGCACCTGTCAAGTGTAGCAAGATCAATGCTTATATGGATTTGCAATTGGGCTTCAGTTTCAAAATGGTTGGACCCCGAACGCGATAACTCGCTACAGAACACTATTTCAGGATCGTTTTCTAGGTACTTTAATTTTTTATTTAGAGGGTCAGCAAGAAAAAAAAAAAATATAGCACGAAAAAGGTGAACTCGTGGTCATAACTTTTGATAGATTTTGGCATGGCAGTAATATTGAAAAATTCATTAAAAATAGGTCAAAAAATGATTTTTGATCCAAATTTTTTTCTGGTAACTCTATTGGGGGTATATTTGGCGGAGGAGTCCTCACAGGTTGGAAAACAACGAGAGATTTTGAGTTGCTGAGAATTTTTTGTGGAAAACTTCAAACGGCCATAACTTTTGATCGGGAAGTCGGATGGAGACGCGTAAAAAATGAAAGTTGTTCGAGATGACGTAACGAATCTAGTTGCCAATTCCCGAAGGGGAAGGGCCCGAACGCGACAACTCACTGAACTCGTGGTTTGATTGTTTAGGCCAGGAAGAAAAACAATAAATACAAAAGAAGTGCAACAAGAGGACTTCCAGGAGGTCATCCATCCTAGTACTACTCTCCCCGAGCACGCTTATCTGCGGAGTTCTGATGGGATCCGGTGCATTAGTGCTGGTATGATCGCACCTGTCAAGTGTAGCAAGATCAATGCGAATATGGATTTGCAATTGGGCTTCAGTTTCAAAATGGTTGGACCCCGAACGCGATAACTCGCTACAGAACACTATTTCAGGATCGTTTTTCTAGATACTTTAATTTTTATTTAGAGGGTCAGCAAGAAAAAAAAAAAATATAGCACGAAAAAGGTGAACTCGTGGTCATAACTTTTGATAGATTTTGGCATGGCAGTAATATTGAAAAATTCATTAAAAATAGGTCAAAAAATGATTTTTGATCCAAATTTTTTTCTGGTAACTCTATTGGGGGGTATATTTGGCGGAGGAGTCAGTTGTTC